>NC_083571.1:32513442-32813442 GCF_027579695.1 Neoarius graeffei
TCATCCAGAAGGGTAATTTTGCACAAGGCCATCTGTCTACAGCAGAAAAAAATAAAATAACAAAACGCGTCTGGAAAAATCCCAAGGGAGTCTGGAGCCAGATTCGTGACGTCACCTGCGGAAGCGCCAGCAGGCTGCGAGAGCTTTGCACGGTTTCAGTGCACAGCCTGTGTAGACCAAGCGCTCCCATTTCTCTCTCATTGTCCGGTCTTTTGGGAAACGATGAGTACTAATCCCATCAAGATTGGTGCTGCTACACCCTCCTACGATACATCTGTTAACCATTTTAATAATTACGCGATAACGTTGAAGAAATTTGCAGAAAACCACCAGGTCGTTTTCTCATAAACAAACCAGTGCTGGCGTAGGATTCAGAGGGAGGCGTCCCGCACGCGACGTCACGAAAATCAATGTTTGCCGGGAAATCCAAATGCCAAGTTTTTTTCAGAGGCGGACCAATTCACCTCAAATGGCTCGATTTCAACTGAATTTTTCTGGTATTGCGCAAGGTAAAAAAATTGCACAAAACGTGACAGATATTTGACCAAAGTTTAATATAAAATAGGAGAATTACACTGATCTTGCTCCGGAATTTACCCGTGATATGCACTTTAAAGGTGCACATTGATTTTTTTTTTTGTGACACAAACAGTAATTAACCCTTTGATGCAAAACATATGCACACCCCTTCTAATGCACAACATGGGTCAAAAATGACCCGCATTCATTTTCCAGATTATTTCATGCTGACTGAGTTTTTCTTTGCTCTATCTTTTGAAATCAATTTATTTTATGATTGAATATTCCAAGTATTCTTTAAATATCTTGTTTTTAATTACCACAAATCATTAATTAAATTTTTTCTTTCCTACTTTATGAACAAAAATACTTTTTATATTACTACACATGGGCCATCCAAGTGTGATTTAAAATGAAATGTCTTAATACTATAATAATAATTTGTTTCAGCTAATTACTTTAGCAGTGAATGGGGCCAGTTATTTATTTATTAACTATGTAGTTAGCTAAGCCAACTACAATAAAATTAGCTAACTAAAGTAGAATATGCCAACAGCTCGGTAGCTAATAGTAATTACTTGTAACTTTCTGACAAGTAATCTACTCACTCTCAAGGTAACCTAAACATAATCCATTTTTTTGTAAGGTAATGTGAGAACAATTGAAAAACATTACTTCCATGTATTAGATGGGCAAAGGGCGCTGTGCTGTGCTGAGCTGGGAAATGTCTGACACAAGCACAATTCACAGTTCCCACCAAACGCTGGAGTAAATGCATGCGGGTCGGTTCTGACCCATGTGTGTAAACTTGATGTAGAATTACAAAAGCTGTGCTTGTTCATAACTTAAGAAAGGAAAAATAAAAATGATGATTTGTGCGAAACAAAAACAAGATATTTACTGCATATTTGGAAAAGTAAATGACAAAATGAATTTATTTCAAAAGTATATCATAGAAACACTCAGCTGTACATGAAATAACCTGGAAAATGAATGCAGGGCGTTTTTGACCCATGTTGTGCATTAGAAGGGTAGTGATACAAAAAGGGTTTTTATTCAAAAAGTAAGAAAGGAAAAAATAAAATAAGGATGTATGATGATCAAAAACAAGTTAATTGAGGAATACCTTGAATACTGAATGAATTACGGAATTAATTTATTGCAAAGATATAGAAGATAAAAACTCAGCCGGGTCACTTTTGACCCATGTTTTGCATCAAAGGGTTAAGATGAAAAAAGCAAAAATCTGAAGTGTGCATAAGTATTCACCCCCTTTCGTATGAAACCCCTAAATAAGAGCTGGTCCAACCAATTCACTTCATAAGTCACATAATTAACTGATTAAGATCCACCCATGTGCAATCAAAGTGTCACATGATCTGTCACATGATGTCTGTATAAATCAACCTGTTCTGGAAGGACCCTGACTCTGCAACACTACTAAGCAAGCAACATGAAAACCAAGGAGCCTCCAAACAGGTCAGAGACAAAGTTGTGGAGAAGTATAGATCGGGGTTGGATTATAAAAAATATCCCAAACTTTGAATATCCCACAGAGCACCATTAAATCCATTATAGCTAAATGGAAAGAATATGGCACCACTACAAACCTGACAAGAGAAGGCCGCCCACCAAAACTCTCAGACTGGGCAAGGAGGGCATTAATCAGAGATGCAACAAAGACACCAAAGATAACACTGAAGGAGCTGCAAAGATCCACAGCGGAGATGGGAGTATCTGTCCATAGGACCACTTTAAGCCGTACACTCCACAAAGCGGGGCTTTATGGAAGAGTGGCCAGAAAAAAGCCATTGCTTAAGAAAACACGTTTGGAGTTTGCCCAACAGCATGTGTCAGACTCCCCAAACACATGGAAGAAGATTCTCTGGTCAAATGAGACAAAAATTGATCTTTTTGGCCATCATGGGAAACGCCATGTGTGGCACAAACCCAACACCCTGAGAACACCATTCCTACAGTGAAGCATGGTGGTGGCAGCATCATGCTGTGGGGATGTTTTTCATCTGCAGGGACAGGAAAGCTGGTCAGGACTGAAGGAAAGATGGATGGCACTAAATACAGGGCAATTCTGGAGGAAAACCTGTTTGAGTCGGCCAGAGGTTTCAGACTGGGATGAAGGTTCACATTCCAGCAGGACAATGACCCTAAACATACTGCTAAAGCTACACTGGAGTGGTTTAAAGGGAAACATTTAAATATCTTGGAATGGCCTAGTCAAAGTCCAGACCTCAATCCAACTGAGAATCTGTGACATAACTTGAAGATTGCTGAACACCTACGCAACCCATCTAACTTGAAGGAGTTGGAGCAGTTTTGCCTTGAGGAACGGGCAACAATCCCAGTGGCTAGATGTGTTAAGCTAATAGAGACATATCCCAAGAGACTTGTTTGTGTCATAATAAAAAAAACAAACAAACAATGTGCACCTTTAAAGTGGTAGGCATGTTGTGTAAATCAAATGATGCTAACCCCCCAAAAAATCCATTTTAATTCCAGCTTATAATGCGACAAAACAGGACAAACACCAAGGGGGATGAATACTTTTGCAAGACACTGTACTAATGATGGTTAAGGTCCTACTACCCGACCCGACTGTATCTGTAGTAGGTTCCATGAGTATGCGAGTGAGTACTGACGACACAATTTGGATGTACTCTGTCGCCATGTTACTTGTCCTTTGACCTGGATATTCACAGATTTCCCACACCCACACAGTGTGGGAAATAAGGCCAGACCGGCGGACATTTACCGGTAATTTTTGCATTTGTCCATCTGTATTTCAAAAGCATCGGACCAGATGGCCAATAAAAAATAATTTGAATGTGTCCGTCTGTATTTCAGAAGCATCAGACCAGATGGCCTATGAAAAATTTGTAAAGATATGGGTCTAATCTACTTCTAGTTTTCTTCCAAATGTTACATTGGGTGAATACATTATGTCGTAAAATGGCCTATTTATAACTCAGCCACTGATGATCCTAGCCCCGTCAAAATTTACAGGCACATCCCTCTCCCCGAGCCCTTTTGAACCAGTTTAGGCACGGCCCTGGACGACCGCGGCTCGGCCCACTATTTGCCCTGGAGCCCCTGAAAAACTTTAATACGAGTCCTGGCTTGAGCCAGTGTTTAAAAATTCATAACTTGGCCACCCAAAGTCGCAGCCCTGCCAGACTTTACAGGCAAATCCCTCTCCCCGACACCTTTCGAACAAGCCCAGGCTCAGCCTGATCCGACCTCAGGAGCAAGTCCGGCTCGTGGAAAACTTTAGCATGAGCCCTTACTCCAACTGCTCGCATGTGGTGATTTAAAAAATCATAACTTGGCCACAGAAGGTCCTAGCCCTAGCCAAAATTGACAGACACCTTCCTCTCCACGAGCCCTTTTGAACCAGTCTAGGTATGGCCCGCTACGACCCTGCCTCGGCCTGTTATTTGCCCCCAAAACCCCCACGTGAGCACTGCTCGCTCAAAGCTTTAATATGAGCCCTGGCTCAAGCCAGCCTTGAAAAATTCATAACTCCACCACCGAATGCCCCAGCCCCGCCAAACTTTACAGGCACCTCCCTCTCCCTGAGACCATTCAAACGAGCCCAGGCACAGCCTGATACGACGTCAGCAGCAAGCAAAGCTCGCCGAAAACTTTAGCACGAGCCCTGGCTCCAGCCGCTCATGTGCGCGGGGATTTTAAAAAATCATAACTCGCCTACCTCAGGCCCTAGCCCCGCCAAAATCCACAGGCACCTCCCTCTCCCCGAGTGGCACACTAAATAAGACAATAATAATACACTCAGTATTCACTGTTGTTTTTATTGCACAATGCAGCTGAACTAGTGTTTTAGGGTTGACAGTATCTGATTGATCCACTCGGTTGATTAAGAGTTAAGTTTACATGAAACTTTGCACTACAGTATGATGTTAAATACCAAACTGCTAATCAGTAGTTATGTTATTATTATGTGCAGTTTTAAAAATCATAACAAGAATGATAGTCATATGCTTTGTAGGATGTAGATTTATATTTTAATAGAGTTTTTATTTTCTTCTCTTTTCCAAGTTCAAGTGCAGCAGATTTGAGTCTGAAAGCCAAATGATATGACCGTGTCTCGTTCTGAGTCATGTTACAAAGTTACTTGGAATCTCGTACTCAAAATTTTAACTCTATTATGTAAGAATAGCTGTATTGTTAATTACTAAAGTTCTTATAGACTTATTATAAACGTAGTATAAAAAATAGTCATTGCTGACGTAATGTTTCATGAGTGCTATTATAGTACCTATATATGAGTACCAGTAAGTTGTAACCAACTGGAACATCCTTGGCCCTCCATACTTTTTTTCTAGACATGTAACTGACCTGTGTGTGCTACTGTTTTCTTGGGTAGAACTTTAAGCATGCTTTTCTTGAATCTTCTGACATTTTATTGTAAATTATATTCAATTTGTAGTGTAATTAGCAACTAGTGTAATTTGGCCTTTGAGGATCACAAAAATGTGCCTGGAAATCGCTGAGAAGCCATCTCCACAGCCTTTCTCTGGGGCCCCTGGCTGCATTGTTCCGAGCCTTTGGCCCGTCATTTGGACAGGCTGAAATTTGGACGGACAGACATGTGACAGTCTGTTTAAAATTCCTTATTTCCCACACTGCCCACATATATGGCCCTTTTCCACTACCCTTTTTCAGCTCACTTCAGCTCACTTCAGCCTGACACAGCTCGCGTTTCGACTACCTTAGAATGTTTAGAAATTTAGAAAATGTCTAAAGGAAGCTGTTCTGTACGGAGGAACGGGCTAAAATTCCTCCAAGCCGGTGTGCAGGACTGATCAACAGTTACCGCAAACGTTTAGTTGCAGTTATTGCTGCACAAGGGGGTCACACCAGATACTGAATGCAAAGGTTCACATACTTTTGCCACTCACATATATGTAATATTGGATCATTTTCCTCAATAAATAAATGACCAAGTATAATATTTTTGCCTCATTTGTTTAACTGGGTTCTCTTTATCTACTTTTAGGACTTGTGTGAAAATCTGATGGTGTTTTTGGTCATATTTATGCAGAAATCTAGAAAATTCTAAAGGGTTCACAAACTTTCAAGCACCACTGTACATTCCTAGCACATAAAAAATTACATGCTTGAAATATTCAGATTTTTCTATTCCATTCAGAATTTTTTTTTGCAGTTTGTTGTAAATATCGACCACATATTACAATATCAGTAGACATTTTATATTTTAGTTCGAGGAATGAGATGCGACCTTTGACCTGGATTTTCATGTGGTTACAATGTTGATTACCTGCTGACATTTATTGGTAAACTACAAAACTAGAAATTAATACAAACAACAACGAATGATTAACAAAATGTGATCTACAGAAGTACTTAAACAGTGGGTAGAAAGTGGAACAAAATGATTTTCTGACAGGTTAAATATTATCAGTTCATTTATTTACAAACATTAGAATTACTTCCTCATTTACATAAGCAACGACATCGATATATTTATATTAAATATATTTTGTACTGAATATATCTCATCTCATCTCATCTCATTATCTCTAGCCGCTTTATCCTGTTCTACAGGGTCGCAGGCAAGCTGGAGCCTATCCCAGCTGACTACGGGCGAAAGGCGGGGTACACCCTGGACAAGTCGCCAGGTCATCACAGGGCTGACACATAGACACAGACAACCATTCACACTCACATTCACACCTACGATCAATTTAGAGTCACCAGTTAACCTAACCTGCATGTCTTTGGACTGTGGGGGAAACCGGAGCACCCGGAGGAAACCCACGCGGACACGGGGAGAACATGCAAACTCCACACAGAAAGGCCCTCGCCGGCCACGGGGCTCGAACCCGGACCTTCTTGCTGTGAGGCGACAGCGCTAACCACTACACCACCGTGCCGCCCCTACTGAATATATGTAAAACAAATTTTAAATTAAAAACTATGTTTTGTTAACTTAATAACACATTGATTTATTTTTTTAACTAAACAATCATCTGGATGTCGATAATTGTGGAATGGTGTCAATAACTGTGGACAAAGGTGTATATAATTGTGGAACGGTGTCGATAACTGTGGGCAAAGGTGTCGATAATTGTGGAACGATGTCAATAACTGTAGAAAGGTGTCGATAACTGTGGACAAAGGTATTGATAATTGTGGAAAGGTGTCGATAACTGTGGACAAAGGTATTGATATTTCTGGAAAGGTGTCGATAATTGTGGAAAGGTGTCGATAACTGTGGACAAAGGTGTCAATAATTGTGGAACGGTGTTGATAATTGTGGACCATTTCGATAACTGTGGACAAAGGTGTCGATAATTGTGGAAAGGTGTTGATAACTGTGGACAATGGTGTCGATAATTGTGGAATGGTGTCAATAATTGTGGAAAGGTGTTGATAACTGTGGACAAAGGTGTCAATAATTGTGGAACGGTGTTAATAATTGTGGACAAAGGTGTCGTGAACTGTGGACAAAGGTGTCGATAACTGTGGAAAGGTGTCTATAACTGTGGACAACGGTGCCGATAACTGTGGAGAAAGGTGTCGATAATTGTGGAACGTTGTTAATAATTGTGGACAAAGGTGTCGATAACTGTGGAACAGTGTCGATAATTGTGGAAAGGTGTTCGATAACTGTGGACAAAGGTGTCGATAGTTGTGGAAGGTGTCGATAATTGTGGAAGGTGTCGATAATTGTGGAAAGGTGTCGATCATTGTGGAATGGTGTCAATAACTGTGTACAACGGTGTCGATAACTGTGGACAAAGTTGTTGATAATTGTGGACAAAGTTGTCAATATTTGTGGACAAAGGTGTTGATAACTGTGGACAAACATGTCGATAACTGTGGAAAGGTGTCTATAACTGTGGACAACGGTGTCGATAACTGTGGAGAAAGTTGTTGATAATCGTGGAACGGTGTTAATAATTGTGGAAAAGTGTTGTTAACTGTGGACAAAGGTGTCGATAACTGTGGAACAGTGTCGATAATTGTGGAAAGGTGTTCGATAACTGTGGACAATGGTGTCGATAGTTGTGGAAGGTGTCGATAATTGTGGAAAGGTGTCGATAACTGGACAAAGGTGTTGATAATTGTGGAAAGGTGTCGATCATTGTGGAATGGTGTCAATAACTGTGGACAAAGTTGTTGATAATTGTGGACAAAGGTGTTGATAATTGTTGAACGGTGTTGATAATTGTGGAAAGGTCTCGATAACTGTGGACAAAGGTGTTGATAATTGTGGAATGGTGTCGATAACTGTGGACAAAGGTGTCGATAATTGTGGAAAGGTGTTGATAACTGTGGACAATGGTGTCGATAATTGTGGAAAAAAGTGTCAATATTTGTGGAAAGGTTTCGATAACTGGACAAAGGTGTCGATAATTGTGGAAAGGTGTCGATCATTGTGGAATGGTGTCAATAACTGTGAACAACGGTGTCGATAACTGTGGAACGTGCTTGATAACTGTGAACAAAGGTGTTGATAATTGTGGAATGGTGTTGATAATTGTGGACAAAGGTGTCGATAATTGTGGAAAGGTGTCGATAACTGTGGACAAAGGTGTCGATAATTGTGGAAAGGTGACGATCATTGTGGAATGATGTCAATAACTGTGAACAACGGTGTCGATAACTGTGGACAAAGTTGTTGATAATTGTGGACAAAGTTGTCAATATTTGTGGACAAAGGTGTTGATAACTGTGGACAAACTTGTTGATAACTGTGGAACGTGCTTGATAACTGTGAACAAAGGTGTTGATAATTGTGGAATGGTGTTGATAATTGTGGACAAAGGTGTCGATAATTGTGGAAAGGTGTCAATAATTGTGGAACGGTGTCAATAACCGTGGACAAAGGTGTCGATAATTGGGGAAGGTGTTGATATTTGTGGAATGGTGTTGATAATTGTGGACAAAATGTCGATAATTGTGGAAAGGTGTCGATAACTGTGGACAAAGGTGTCAATAATTGTGGAATGGTGTCAATAATTGTGGACAAAGGTGTCGATAATTGTAGAAAGGTGTCGATAACTGTGGACAAAGGTGTCGATAATTGTATAAAGGTGTCGGTCATTGTGGACAAAGGTGTCGATAATTGTGGAAAGTGTCGATCATTGTGGAATGGTGTCAATAACTGTGGACAACGGTGTCGATAACTGTGGAAAGGTGTCGATAACTGGACAAAGGTGTCGATAGTTGTGGAAGGTGTCGATAATTGTGGAACGGTGTCGATAATTGTGGAAAGGTGTCGATAACTGTGGACAAGGGTGTCTATAATTTTGGAAAGATGTCGATAATTGTGGAATGCCATTGATAACTGTGGACAACGGTGTCGATAATTGTGGAATGTTGTCGATAAATGTGGACAAAGGTGTTGATAATTGTGGAAAGGTGTTGATTATTGTGGAAAGGTGTCGATAACTGTGGACAAAGATGTCAATAATTGTGGAATGGTGTTGATTATTGTGGAAAGGTGTTGATAACTGTGGACAATGGCGTTGATAATTGTGGAATGGTGTCGATAATTGTGGAAAGGTGTCGATAACTGTGGACAAAGTTGTTGATAATTGTGGAATGGTGTTAATAATTGTGGACAAAGGTGTTGATAACTGTGGACAAAGGTGTCGTTAACTGTGGACAAAGGTGTTGATAATTGTGGAACGGTGTCAATAACTGTAGAAATGCGTTGATAACTGTGGACAAAGGTGTTGATAATTGTGGAACGGTGTTGATAATTGTGGAAAGGTGTCAATAACTGGACAACGGTGTCAGTAACTGTGGAGAAAGGTGTTGATAATTGTGGACAAAGGTGTCGATAATTGTGGAACAGTGTCGATAATTGTGGAAAAGTGTCGATAACTGTGGACAAAGGTGTTGAAAGTCGTGAAAGGTGTCGATAATTGTGGAACGGTGTCGATAATTGTGGAAAGGTGTCGATAACTGTTGGCAAAGGTGTCGATATTTGGGGAAAGATGTCGATAACTGTGGACAAAGGTGTCGATAATTGTGGAAAGATGTCGATAACTGTGGACAAAGGTGTCGATAACTGTGAACAAAGGTGTTGATAATTGTGGAATGGTATTGATAATTGTGGACAAAGGTGTCGATAATTGTGGAACGGTGTCGATAATTGTGGGCAAAGGTGTCGATAATTGTGGAAGGTGTCGATAATTTTGGAACGTGTTGATAATTGTGGACAAAAGTGTCGATAATTGTGGAATGGTGTCGATAACTGTGGACAAAGGTGTCGATAACTCTGGACAAATGTGTTGAAAACTGTGGACACCATTGTCCTTTGATAATTGTGGACAAAGGTGTTGATAATTGTGGAAAGTGTTGATAATTGTGGACAAAGGTGTTGATAATTGTGGAAAGATGTCGATAATTGTGGAACGGTGTCGATAACTGTGGACAAAGTTGTTGATAATTGTGGAATGGTGTCGATAACTGTGGACAAAGGTGTCAAGAATTGTGGAAAGTGTCGATAATTGTGGAACGGTGTTGATAATTGTGGACAAAGGTGTCAATAATTGTGGAAAGATGTTAATTGTGGAAAGGTGTCGATAACTGTGGACAAAGGTGTCGATAATTGTGGAAAGGTGTCGATCATTGTGGAATGGTGTCAATAACTGTGGACAACAGTGTCGAAAACTGTCGACAAAGGTTTTTTTTTTCTTTTTTTTTCGTTTCCGTTTCTGGTTGAGAGTACGTCGTGCGCGTTCTGGCTGCCGCTTCTCACCGGAGCTCTTATTTTATTTCTTTTTCTATTTTTTTTCTTTCCTGTGTATTTGTGTAGTTTGGTGTTTGTTTGAGTGTTTTGTCCGCCGGTTGTGGTGTAGCTCCGGACCCAGTTTGGGGCGTCGGTTCCCTCCAGGCCTTGGTTCGCTGTGGGTGATGCCTGTGCTCCCAGCTATGGACTGCAGTGAGCCTGTTGCTCAATTTACATCGTGGTTGTCCAGCGCTCTGTGCTTTAACGCTTGGCGTGATGTTCCGAGCGATGTTGCTCAATGGCGTCGCGGCGGCTGTGCAGGCGGTTTGGGACACACCAACGCTCTGCGTGGCGGAGCTTCTCTGCTCGCTGTGTGGATCCACGGCGTGGTGTTCGAGCGATGTTGCTGGCGGCGGTGCTGGAGATGTGGGACTTGTTTTTGTGCGCATTTTGGTGGGACTGTGGCTGCTACACCACGGGAATTACATCCTTACCCCTACTTGGTGGACTTTTTATTTTTTATTATATTTTTATTTATTTATTTATTTATTTATTTATTTTTTCTTTCCTTGTCTATAATTGTAAAGCGTCCTTGGGTTTTTTGAAAGGCGCTATATAAATTTAACTTATTATTATTATTATTATTATTATAAAGGTGTCGATAATTGTGAAATGGTGTTGATAATTGTGGAAAGGTGTCGATAACTGTGGACAAAGGTGTTGATAATTGTGGAAAGGTGTCGATAACTGTGGACAAAGGTGTCGATAATTGTGGAACAGTGTTGATAATTGTGGACAAAGGTGTTGATAATTGTGGAAAGATGTTAATAATTGTGTAAAGGTGTCGATAACTGTGGACAAAGGTGTCGATAATTGTGGAAAGGCGTCGATAATTATGGACCGGTTCGATAACTGTGGACAAAGGTGTCTATAATTGTGGAATGGTGTCGATAATTGTGGATCGGTTCGATAACTGTCCACAAAGGTGTCGATAATTGTGAAAAGATGCCAATAATTGTGGAAAGGTGTCGATAACTGTGGATAAAGGTGTCTATAATTGTGGAAAGGTGTCAATAATTGTGGACCGATGTCGATAACTGTGCACAAAGGTGTCGATAATTGTGGAAAGGTGTCGATAACTGTGGACAATGGTGTCGATAATTGTGGAATGGTGTCGATAATTGTGGAACAGTGTTGATAATTGTGGACAAAGGTGTCGATAATTGTGGAAAGGTGTCGATAACTGTGGATAAAGGTGTCAATAATTGTGGAAAGGTGTCAATAATTGTGGACCGATGTTGATAACTGTGGACAAAGGTGTCGATAATTGTGGAAAGGTGTCGATAACTGTGGACAATGGCGTCGATAATTGTGGAATGTTGTCGATAATTGTGGAACGGTGTTGATATTTGTGGACAAAGGTGTCAATAATTGTGGAAAGATGCCAGTAATTGTGGAAAGGTGTCAATAATTGTGGATGGTGTCGATAATTGTGGACAAAGGTGTTGATAATTGTGAAAGGATGTCGAAAATTGTGAAACGGTGTCGATAACTGTGGACAGGTGTCAATAACTGTGGACAAAGTTGTTGATAATTGTGGAAAGGTGTCGATAATTGTGGAATGGTGTTGATAACTGTGGACAAAGGTGTCAATAATTGTGGAAAGATGTTGATAATTGTGGAACGGTGTTGATAATTGTGTAAAGGTGTCGATAACTGTGGACAAAGGTGTCGATAATTATGGACCGGTTCGATAACTGTGGACAAAGGTGTCGATAATTGTGGAATGGTGTCGATAATTGTGGAAAGGTGTTGATAACTGTGGACAATGGTGTCGATACCTGTGGACAAAGGTGTCTATAATTGTGGAAAGGTGTCGATAATTGTGGATCGGTTCGTAACTGTCCACAAAGGTGTCGATAATTTTGGAAATATGCCAATAATTGTGGAAAGGTGTCGATAACTGTGGATAAAGGTGTCTATAATTGTGGAAAGGTGTCAATAATTGTGGACCAATGTCGATAACTGTGCACAAAGGCGTCGATATTTGTGGAAAGGTGTCAATAACTGTGGACAATGGTGTTGATAATTGTGGAATGGTGTCGATAATTGTGGAACAGTGTTGATAATTGTGGACAAAGGTGTCAATAATTGTGGAAGGGTGCCGATAACTGTGGATAAAGGTGTCTATAATTGTGGAACCGTGTCGATAATTGTGAAAAGGTGTCGATAACTGTGGACAATGGTGTCGATAATTGTGGAATGGTGTCGATAATTGTGGAACAGTCTTGATAATTGTGGACAAAGGTGTCGATAATTGTGGAAAGGTGTCGATAACTGTGGATAAAGGTGTCAATAATTGTGGAAAGGTGTCAATAATTGTGGACCGATGTTGATAACTGTGCACAAAGGTGTCGATAATTGTGGAAAGGTGTTGATAACTGTGGACAATGGCGTCGATAATTGTGGAATGTTGTCGATAATTGTGGAACGGTGTTGATATTTGTGGACAAAGGTGTCAATAATTGTGGAAAGATGCCAGTAATTGTGGAAAGGTGTCAATAATTGTGGATGGTGTCGATAATTGTGGACAAAGGTGTTGATAATTGTGAAAGGATGTCGAAAATTGTGAAACGGTGTCGATAACTGTGGACAGGTGTCAATAACTGTGGACAAAGTTGTTGATAATTGTGGAAAGGGGTCGATAATTGTGGAACGGTGTTGATAACTGTGGACAAAGGTGTCAATAATTGTGGAAAGATGTTGATAATTGTGGAACGGTGTTGATAATTGTGGAAAGGTGTCGATAACTGTGCACAAAGGGTGTCGATAATTGTGGAAAGGTGTCGATAATTGTGGAACAGTGTTGATAATTATGGACAAAAGTGTTGATAATTGTGGAAAGGTGTCGATAACTGTGGATAAAGGTGTCGATAATTGTGGAAAGGTGTTGATAACTGTGGACAAAGGTGTCGATAATTGTGGAAGGTGTCGATAATTGTGGAACGGTGTTGATAATTGTGGACAAAGGTGTCGATATTTGCCGCCGCTCTCGTGTAAAACTAAAATGACTCAAATTACACTTTAAAATGCAATTATATGAACTTTATTCTGTTCAGCTCACAAAAAACAAACTTTTAAAGCTGTGTAATTCCAAACAGTGTGAGTTTTGTCTGTCAGTGTGTATAATGTGTAGATTTGGACTCGGTGAAAATGGCGCTGTCTCTTGAGTGAATTTGTTTCCTACGGAGGGAACAAGTGTCGGTTTGAGACGCGCCCTTCTGCTCCCGCTGAGTGCCGCTGGAAAGGCGGACTTATCCAACTTTTTTATTTATTTATTTATTTATTCTATTTTAAAGAGCGTTGGATGGCTGTGGCGATGAAAGCGCGGTTCCAGAACCTCCTGCGGAGAGATGTGAGAGCGGAGAAGCAGGCGGTGAGTGGCGGGCTGGGCTGGGTTGGGTTCGGCTCGGGTCGGTTTGGGGAAGTGAGAGCGGAGCGGGCTTTTCTGCGGCTGCTGTTCCACTGAGCGGCTAAAGCTAACGGCTAAACCCGGTTAGCACTCCGCTAATATATCTGCGGTTCATTCAGGAGACGTTTTATCCTCGAGTTCCTGCTGTTGGGGTTTTATTGGTCCGAGTTTTATTTATTTCCCCTGTTTGTGGGTTAGTTTAGCCTGCAGTTTCCTGAACTCATAAACACCAGAGTGATAGTGAACTCGTGAGGTGCTGAGTGCTGGTTTATCAGCTCAGTCCCAGTTCAGGGCCGTTTCACTGCAGCACAACATACAGGAGTCTAAAGTAACGGGTGGGGGAGTCAGCTCTCTCATCTGTCCAACATTCCCGGGGAGAGAGAGAGAGTGAGAGAGAGGGTGAGAGTGGGCAGGTGAGAGAGAGAGAGAGGGTGAGAGTGGGCAGGTGAGAGAGGGTGAGAGTGGGCAGGTGAGAGAGAGTGAGAGTGGGCAGGTGAGAGAGGGTGAGAGTGGGCAGGTGAGAGAGGGTGAGAGTGGGCAGGTGAGAGTGGGCAGGTGAGAGAGGGTGAGAGTGGGCAGGTGAGAGAGAGGCTGAGAGAGAGAGGGTGAGAGTGGGCAGGTGAGAGTGGGCAGGTGAGAGAGAGAGGGTGAGAGTGGGCAGGCGAGAGGGGGTGAGAGTGGGCAGGTGAGAGAGGCTGAGAGAGAGAGGGTGAGAGTGGGCAGGTGAGAGTGGGCAGGTGAGAGTGGGTGAGAGTGGGCAGGTGAGAGAGTGGGCAGGTGAGAGAGAGAGGGTGGGTGAGAGTGGGCAGGTGAGAGAGTGGGCAGGTGAGAGAGTGGGCAGGTGAGAGAGAGAGGGCAGGTGAGAGAGGGCAGGTGAGAGAGGGCAGGTGAGAGAGGGTGAGAGTGGGCAGGTGAGAGAGGGCAGGTGAGAGAGGGTGAGAGTGGGCAGGTGAGAGAGAGAGGGTGAGAGTGGGCAGGTGAGAGAGAGAGGGTGAGAGTGGGCAGGTGAGAGAGGGTGAGAGTGGGCAGGTGAGAGTGGGCAGGTGAGAGAGGGTGAGAGTGGGCAGGTGAGAGAGAGAGGGTGAGAGAGTGGGCAGGTGAGAGAGTGGGCAGGTGAGAGAGTGGGCAGGTGAGAGAGAGAGCGGGTGAGAGAGAGAGGGTGAGAGAGGGCAGGTGAGAGTGGGCAGGTGAGAGAGGGTGAGAGAGGGCAGGAGTGGGCAGGTGAGAGAGAGAGGGTGAGAGAGAGGGTGAGAGTGGGCAGGTGAGAGAGGGTGAGAGTGGGCAGGTGAGAGAGTGGGCAGGTGAGAGAGTGGGCAGGTGAGAGAGAGAGGGTGAGAGTGGGCAGGTGAGAGAGAGGGTGAGTGAGAGAGAGAGGGTAAGAGTGGGCAGGTGAGAGTGGGCAGGTGAGAGTGGGCAGGTGAGAGAGGGTGAGAGTGGGCAGGTGAGAGTGGGCAGGTGAGAGTGGGCAGGTGAGAGTGGGCGAGAGTGGGCAGGTGAGAGAGTGGGCAGGTGAGAGAGTGGGCAGGTGAGAGAGTGGGCAGGTGAGAGAGTGGGCAGGTGAGAGAGAGGGTGAGAATGGGCAGGTGAGAGAGAGAGAAGGTGAGAGAGAGGGTGAGAGTGGGCAGGTGAGAGAGAGAGGGTGAGAATGGGCAGGTGAGAGAGAGAGGGTGAGAGTGGGCAGGTGAGAGAGAGGGTGAGAGTGGGCAGGTGAGAGAGTGGGCAGGTGAGAGAGAGAGAAGGTGAGAGAGGGCAGGTGAGAGTGGGCAGGTGAGAGAGGGTGAGAGTGGGCAGGTGAGAGAGTGGGCAGGTGAGAGAGAGAGGGTGAGAGTGGGCAGGTGAGAGAGAGAGAGGGTGAGTGAGAGAAGAGAGGGTAAGAGTGGGCAGGTGAGAGTGGGCAGGTGAGAGAGGGTGAGAGTGGGCAGGTGAGAGAGGGTGAGAGTGGGCAGGTGAGAGTGGGCAGGTGAGAGAGGGTGAGAGTGGGCAGGTGAGAGAGAGAGGGTGAGAGTGGGCAGGTGAGAGTGGGCAGGTGAGAGAGAGGGTGAGAGTGGGCAGGTGAGAGAGTGGGCAGGTGAGAGTGGGCAGGTGAGAGTGGGCAGGTGAGAGAGGGTGAGAGTGGGCAGGTGAGAGTGGGCAGGTGAGAGAGGGTGAGAGTGGGCAGGTGAGAGAGAGAGAGAGGGTGAGAGAGAGAGAGAGAGGGTGAGAGTGGGCAGGTGAGAGAGAGAGGGTGAGAGTGGGCAGGTGAGAGAGAGAGGGTGAGAGTGGGCAGGTGAGAGAGAAGGTGAGAGTGGGCAGGTGAGAGAGAGAGAGCGGGTGAGAGAGAGAGGGTGAGAGTGGGCAGGTGAGAGAGTGGGCAGGTGAGAGAGTGGGCAGGTGAGAGTGGGCAGGTGAGAGTGGGCAGGTGAGAGTGGGCAGGTGAGAGAGAGAGGGTGAGAGTGGGCAGGTGAGAGAGGGTGAGAGTGGGCAGGTGAGAGAGTGGGCAGGTGAGAGAGAGAGCGGGTGAGAGAGAGAGGGTGAGAGTGGGCAGGTGAGTGAGAGAGAGAGGGTAAGAGTGGGCAGGTGAGAGCGAGAGAGGGTGAGAGTGGGCAGGTGAGAGAGAGAGGGTGAGTGAGAGAGAGGGTGAGAGTGGGCAGGTGAGAGAGAGCAGGTGAGAGAGAGAGGGTGAGAGTGGGCAGGTGAGAGAGAGCGGGTGAGAGAGGGTGAGAGTGTGCAGGTGAGAGAGAGAGGGTGAGAGTGTGCAGGTGAGAGAGAGAGAGGGTGAGAGGGTGAGAGTGTGCAGGTGAGAGAGAGAGAGGGTGAGAGTGTGCAGGTGAGAGAGAGAGAGGGTGAGAGTGTGCAGGTGAGAGAGAGAGAGGGTGAGAGTGTGCAGGTGAGAGAGAGAGAGGGTGAGAGTGTGCAGGTGAGAGAGAGAGAGGGTGAGAGTGTGCAGGTGAGAGAGAGAGAGGGTGAGAGTGTGCAGGTGAGAGAGAGAGAGGGTGAGAGTGTGCAGGTGTGAGAGAGAGAGGGTGAGAGTGTGCAGGTGAGAGAGAGAGAGGGTGAGAGTGTGCAGGTGAGAGAGAGAGGGTGAGAGTGTGCAGGTGAGAGAGAGAGAGGGTGAGAGTGGGCAGGAGAGAGAGAGAGAGGGTGAGAGTGTGCAGGTGTGAGAGAGAGAGGGTGAGAGTGTGCAGGTGAGAGAGAGAGAGGGTGAGAGTGGGCAGGTGAGAGAGAGAGAGGGTGAGAGTGGGCAGGTGAGAGAGAGAGAGAGGGTGAGAGTGGGCAGGTGAGAGAGAGAGAGGGTGAGAGTGGGCAGGAGAGAGAGAGAGAGGGTGAGAGTGGGCAGGAGTGAGAGAGAGAGGGTGAGAGTGTGCAGGTGAGAGAGAGAGAGGGTGAGAGTGTGCAGGTGAGAGAGAGAGAGGGTGAGAGTGTGCAGGTGTGAGAGAGAGAGGGTGAGAGTGTGCAGGTGAGAGAGAGAGAGGGTGAGAGTGTGCAGGTGTGAGAGAGAGAGGGTGAGAGTGTGCAGGTGTGAGAGAGAGAGGGTGAGAGTGTGCAGGTGAGAGAGAGAGAGGGTGAGAGTGTGCAGGTGAGAGAGAGAGAGGGTGAGAGTGTGCAGGTGAGAGAGAGAGAGGGTGAGAGTGTGCAGGTGTGAGAGAGAGAGAGGGTGAGAGTGTGCAGGTGTGAGAGAGAGAGAGGGTGAGAGTGTGCAGGTGAGAGAGAGAGAGGGTGAGAGTGTGCAGGTGAGAGAGAGAGAGGGTGAGAGTGTGCAGGTGAGAGAGAGAGAGGGTGAGAGTGTGCAGGTGAGAGAGAGAGAGGGTGAGAGTGTGCAGGTGAGAGAGAGAGGGTGAGAGTGGGCAGGAGAGAGAGAGAGGGTGAGAGTGTGCAGGTGTGAGAGAGAGAGGGTGAGAGTGTGCAGGTGAGAGAGAGAGAGGGTGAGAGTGGGCAGGTGAGAGAGAGAGAGGGTGAGAGTGGGCAGGTGAGAGAGAGAGAGGGTGAGAGTGGGCAGGTGAGAGAGAGAGAGGGTGAGAGTGGGCAGGTGAGAGAGAGAGAGGGTGAGAGAGGGCAGGTGAGAGAGAGAGAGGGTGAGAGAGAGAGAGAGAGAGGGTGAGAGTGGGCAGGTGAGAGAGAGAGAGGGTGAGAGTGGGCAGGTGAGAGAGAGAGAGGGTGAGAGTGGGCAGGTGAGAGAGAGAGAGGGTGAGAGTGGGCAGGTGAGAGAGAGAGAGGGTGAGAGTGGGCAGGTGAGAGAGAGAGAGGGTGAGAGTGGGCGGGTGAGAGAGAGAGAGGGTGAGAGTGGGCGGGTGAGAGAGGGTGAGAGTGGGCAGGTGAGAGAGAGAGAGGGTGAGAGTGGGCAGGTGAAAGAGAGAGAGGGTGAGAGTGGGCAGGTGAGAGAGAGAGGGTGAGAGTGGGCAGGTGAGAGAGAGAGAGGGTGAGAGTGGGCAGGTGAGAGAGAGAGAGGGTGAGAGTGGGCAGGTGAGAGAGAGAGAGGGTGAGAGTGGGCAGGTGAGAGAGAGAGAGGGTGAGAGTGGGCAGGTGAGAGAGAGAGAGGGTGAGAGTGGGCAGGTGAGAGAGAGAGAGGGTGAGAGTGGGCAGGTGAGAGAGAGAGAGGGTGAGAGTGGGCAGGTGAGAGAGAGAGAGGGTGAGAGTGGGCAGGTGAGAGAGAGAGAGGGTGAGAGTGGGCAGGTGAGAGAGAGAGAGGGTGAGAGTGGGCAGGTGAGAGAGAGAGAGGGTGAGAGTGGGCAGGTGAGAGAGAGAGAGGGTGAGAGTGGGCGGGTGAGAGAGAGAGAGAGGGTGAGAGTGGGCGGGTGAGAGAGAGAGAGGGTGAGAGTGGGCGGGTGAGAGAGAGAGAGGGTGAGAGTGGGCGGGTGAGAGAGAGAGAGGGTGAGAGAGAGCGGGTGAGAGAGAGAGGGTGAGAGTGGGCGGGTGAGAGAGAGAGGGTGAGAGTGGGCGGGTGAGAGAGGGTGAGAGTGGGCGGGTGAGAGACGGTGAGAGTGGGCGGGTGAGAGACGGTGAGAGTGGGCGGGTGAGAGACGGTGAGAGTGGGCGGGTGAGAGACGGTGAGAGTGGGCGGGTGAGAGACGGTGAGAGTGGGCAGGTGAGAGACGGTGAGAGTGGGCAGGTGAGAGACGGTGAGAGTGGGCAGGTGAGAGACGGTGAGAGTGGGCAGGTGAGAGAGAGAGAGAGGGTGAGAGTGGGCAGGTGAGAGAGAGAGAGGGTGAGAGTGGGCAGGTGAGAGAGAGAGAGGGTGAGTGTGGGCAGGTGAGAGAGAGAGAGGGTGAGAGAGAGCGGGTGAGAGAGAGAGAGGGTGAGTGTGGGCAGGTGAGAGAGGGTGAGAGTGGGCAGGTGAGAGAGAGAGAGGGTGAGAGTGGGCAGGTGAGAGACGGTGAGAGTGGGCAGGTGAGAGAGAGAGAGGGTGAGAGTGGGCAGGTGAGAGAGAGAGAGGGTGAGAGTGGGCAGGTGAGAGAGAGAGAGGGTGAGAGTGGGCAGGTGAGAGAGAGAGAGGGTGAGTGTGGGCAGGTGAGAGAGAGAGGGTGAGTGTGGGCAGGTGAGAGAGAGAGAGGGTGAGTGTGGGCAGGTGAGAGAGAGAGAGGGTGAGAGTGGGCAGGTGAGAGAGAGAGAGGGTGAGTGTGGGCAGGTGAGAGAGAGAGAGGGTGAGTGTGGGCAGGTGAGAGAGAGAGAGGGTGAGTGTGGGCAGGTGAGAGAGAGAGAGGGTGAGTGTGGGCAGGTGAGAGAGAGAGAGGGTGAGTGTGGGCAGGTGAGAGAGAGAGAGGGTGAGTGTGGGCAGGTGAGAGAGAGAGAGGGTGAGTGTGGGCAGGTGAGAGAGAGAGAGGGTGAGTGTGGGCAGGTGAGAGAGAGAGAGGGTGAGTGTGGGCAGGTGAGAGAGAGGGTGAGAGTGGGCAGGTGAGAGAGAGAGAGGGTGAGAGTGGGCAGGTGAGAGAGAGAGAGGGTGAGAGTGGGCAGGTGAGAGAGAGAGAGGGTGAGAGTGGGCAGGTGAGAGAGAGAGAGGGTGAGAGTGGGCAGGTGAGAGAGAGAGAGGGTGAGAGTGGGCGGGTGAGAGAGCGAGAGGGTGAGAGTGGGCGGGTGAGAGAGCGAGAGGGTGAGAGTGGGCGGGTGAGAGTGAGAGAGAGGGTGAGAGTGGGCGGGTGAGAGAGAGAGAGGGTGAGAGTGGGCAGGTGAGAGAGAGAGAGAGAGGGTGAGAGTGGGCAGGTGAGAGAGAGAGAGAGAGGGTGAGAGTGGGCAGGTGAGAGAGAGAGAGAGGGTGAGAGTGGGCAGGTGAGAGAGAGAGAGAGAGGGTGAGAGTGGGCAGGTGAGAGAGAGAGAGAGAGGGTGAGAGTGGGCAGGTGAGAGAGAGAGAGAGAGGGTGAGAGTGGGCAGGTGAGAGAGAGAGAGGGTGAGAGTGGGCAGGTGAGAGAGAGAGAGGGTGAGAGTGGGCAGGTGAGAGAGAGAGAGGGTGAGAGTGGGCAGGTGAGAGAGAGAGAGGGTGAGAGTGGGCAGGTGAGAGAGAGAGAGGGTGAGAGTGGGCAGGTGAGAGAGAGAGAGGGTGAGAGTGGGCAGGTGAGAGAGAGAGAGGGTGAGAGTGGGCAGGTGAGAGAGAGAGAGGGTGAGAGTGGGCAGGTGAGAGAGAGAGAGGGTGAGAGTGGGCAGGTGAGAGAGAGAGAGGGTGAGAGTGGGCAGGTGAGAGAGAGAGAGGGTGAGAGTGGGCAGGTGAGAGAGAGAGAGGGTGAGAGTGGGCAGGTGAGAGAGAGAGAGGGTGAGAGTGGGCAGGTGAGAGAGAGAGAGGGTGAGAGTGGGCAGGTGAGAGAGAGAGAAGGTGAGAGTGGGCAGGTGAGAGAGAGAGAGAGGGTGAGTGTGGGCAGGTGAGAGAGAGAGAGGGTGAGAGTGGGCAGGTGAGAGAGAGAGAGGGTGAGAGTGGGCAGGTGAGTGTGGGCAGGTGAGAGAGAGAGAGGGTGAGTGTGGGCAGGTGAGAGAGAGGGTGAGTGTGGGCAGGTGAGAGAGAGGGTGAGTGTGGGCAGGTGAGAGAGAGGGTGAGTGTGGGCAGGTGAGAGAGAGGGTGAGAGTGGGCAGGTGAGAGAGAGAGAGGGTGAGAGTGGGCAGGTGAGAGAGAGAGAGGGTGAGAGTGGGCAGGTGAGAGAGAGAGAGGGTGAGAGTGGGCAGGTGAGAGAGAGAGAGGGTGAGAGTGGGCAGGTGAGAGAGAGAGAGGGTGAGAGTGGGCAGGTGAGAGAGAGAGAGGGTGAGAGTGGGCAGGTGAGAGAGAGAGAGGGTGAGAGTGGGCAGGTGAGAGAGAGAGAGGGTGAGAGTGGGCAGGTGAGAGAGAGAGAGGGTGAGAGTGGGCAGGTGAGAGAGAGAGAGGGTGAGAGTGGGCAGGTGAGAGAGAGAGAGGGTGAGAGTGGGCAGGTGAGAGAGAGAGAGGGTGAGAGTGGGCAGGTGAGAGAGAGAGAGGGTGAGAGTGGGCGGGTGAGAGAGAGAGAGGGTGAGAGTGGGCGGGTGAGAGAGAGAGAGGGTGAGAGTGGGCGGGTGAGAGAGAGAGAGGGTGAGAGTGGGCGGGTGAGAGAGAGAGAGGGTGAGAGTGGGCGGGTGAGAGAGAGAGAGAGGGTGAGAGTGGGCAGGTGAGAGAGAGAGAGGGTGAGAGTGGGCAGGTGAAAGAGAGAGAGGGTGAGAGTGGGCAGGTGAGAGAGAGAGGGTGAGAGTGGGCAGGTGAGAGAGAGAGAGGGTGAGAGTGGGCAGGTGAGAGAGAGAGAGGGTGAGAGTGGGCAGGTGAGGGTGAGAGTGGGCAGGTGAGAGAGAGAGGGTGAGTGTGGGCAGGTGAGAGAGAGAGAGGGTGAGTGTGGGCAGGTGAGAGAGAGAGAGGGTGAGTGTGGGCAGGTGAGAGAGAGAGAGGGTGAGTGTGGGCAGGTGAGAGAGAGAGAGGGTGAGTGTGGGCAGGTGAGAGAGAGAGAGGGTGAGTGTGGGCAGGTGAGAGAGAGAGAGGGTGAGTGTGGGCAGGTGAGAGAGAGAGAGGGTGAGTGTGGGCAGGTGAGAGAGAGAGAGGGTGAGAGTGGGCAGGTGAGAGAGAGAGAGGGTGAGAGTGGGCAGGTGAGAGAGAGAGAGGGTGAGAGTGGGCAGGTGAGAGAGAGAGAGGGTGAGAGTGGGCGGGTGAGAGAGAGAGAGGGTGAGAGTGGGCGGGTGAGAGAGCGAGAGGGTGAGAGTGGGCGGGTGAGAGAGAGAGAGGGTGAGAGTGGGCGGGTGAGAGAGAGAGAGGGTGAGAGTGGGCGGGTGAGAGAGAGAGAGGGTGAGAGTGGGCAGGTGAGAGAGAGAGAGGGTGAGAGTGGGCAGGTGAGAGAGAGAGAGGGTGAGAGTGGGCAGGTGAGAGAGAGAGAGGGTGAGTGTGGGCAGGTGAGAGAGAGAGAGAGGGTGAGTGTGGGCAGGTGAGAGAGAGAGAGGGTGAGTGTGGGCAGGTGAGAGAGAGAGAGGGTGAGTGTGGGCAGGTGAGAGAGAGAGGGTGAGTGTGGGCAGGTGAGAGAGAGGGTGAGAGTGGGCAGGTGAGAGAGAGAGAGGGTGAGAGTGGGCAGGTGAGAGAGAGAGAGGGTGAGAGTGGGCAGGTGAGAGAGAGAGAGGGTGAGAGTGGGCAGGTGAGAGAGAGAGAGGGTGAGAGTGGGCAGGTGAGAGAGAGAGAGGGTGAGAGTGGGCAGGTGAGAGAGAGGGTGAGAGTGGGCAGGTGAGAGAGAGGGTGAGTGTGGGCAGGTGAGAGAGAGGGTGAGAGTGGGCGGGTGAGAGAGAGAGAGGGTGAGAGTGGGCGGGTGAGAGAGTGAGAGGGTGAGAGTGGGCGGGTGAGAGAGAGAGAGGGTGAGAGTGGGCGGGTGAGAGAGAGAGAGAGAGGTTGAGAGTGGGCAGGTGAGAGAGAGAGAGGGTGAGAGTGGGCAGGTGAAAGAGAGAGAGGGTGAGAGTGGGCAGGTGAGAGAGAGAGGGTGAGAGTGGGCAGGTGAGAGAGAGAGAGGGTGAGTGTGGGCAGGTGAGAGAGAGAGAGGGTGAGTGTGGGCAGGTGAGAGAGAGAGAGGGTGAGTGTGGGCAGGTGAGAGAGAGAGAGGGTGAGTGTGGGCAGGTGAGAGAGAGAGAGGGTGAGTGTGGGCAGGTGAGAGAGAGAGAGGGTGAGAGTGGGCAGGTGAGAGAGAGAGAGGGTGAGTGTGGGCAGGTGAGAGAGAGAGAGAGGGTGAGTGTGGGCAGGTGAGAGAGAGAGAGGGTGAGTGTGGGCAGGTGAGAGAGAGAGAGGGTGAGAGTGGGCAGGTGAGAGAGAGAGAGGGTGAGTGTGGGCAGGTGAGAGAGAGAGAGGGTGAGAGTGGGCAGGTGAGAGAGAGAGAGGGTGAGAGTGGGCAGGTGAGAGAGAGAGAGGGTGAGAGTGGGCGGGTGAGAGAGAGAGAGGGTGAGAGTGGGCGGGTGAGAGAGAGAGAGGGTGAGAGTGGGCGGGTGAGAGAGTGGGCGGGTGAGAGAGAGAGAGGGTGAGAGTGGGCGGGTGAGAGAGAGAGGGTGAGAGTGGGCAGGTGAGAGAGAGAGAGGGTGAGAGTGGGCAGGTGAGAGAGAGAGAGGGTGAGAGTGGGCAGGTGAGAGAGAGAGAGGGTGAGTGTGGGCAGGTGAGAGAGAGAGAGAGGGTGAGTGTGGGCAGGTGAGAGAGAGAGAGGGTGAGTGTGGGCAGGTGAGAGAGAGAGAGGGTGAGTGTGGGCAGGTGAGAGAGAGAGGGTGAGTGTGGGCAGGTGAGAGAGAGGGTGAGAGTGGGCAGGTGAGAGAGAGAGAGGGTGAGAGTGGGCAGGTGAGAGAGAGAGAGGGTGAGAGTGGGCAGGTGAGAGAGAGAGAGGGTGAGAGTGGGCAGGTGAGAGAGAGAGAGAGGGTGAGAGTGGGCAGGTGAGAGAGAGGGTGAGAGTGGGCAGGTGAGAGAGAGGGTGAGAGTGGGCGGGTGAGAGAGAGGGTGAGTGTGGGCAGGTGAGAGAGAGAGAGGGTGAGTGTGGGCAGGTGAGAGAGAGAGAGGGTGAGTGTGGGCAGGTGAGAGAGAGAGAGGGTGAGTGTGGGCAGGTGAGAGAGAGAGAGGGTGAGTGTGGGCAGGTGAGAGAGAGGGTGAGAGTGGGCAGGTGAGAGAGAGAGAGGGTGAGAGTGGGCAGGTGAGAGAGAGAGAGGGTGAGAGTGGGCAGGTGAGAGAGAGGGTGAGTGTGGGCAGGTGAGAGAGAGAGAGGGTGAGTGTGGGCAGGTGAGAGAGAGAGAGGGTGAGTGTGGGCAGGTGAGAGAGAGAGAGGGTGAGTGTGGGCAGGTGAGAGAGAGAGAGGGTGAGTGTGGGCAGGTGAGAGAGAGAGAGGGTGAGTGTGGGCAGGTGAGAGAGAGAGAGGGTGAGTGTGGGCAGGTGAGAGAGAGGGTGAGAGTGGGCAGGTGAGAGAGAGAGAGGGTGAGAGTGGGCAGGTGAGAGAGAGAGAGGGTGAGAGTGGGCAGGTGAGAGAGAGAGAGGGTGAGAGTGGGCGGGTGAGAGAGAGAGAGGGTGAGAGTGGGCGGGTGAGAGAGCGAGAGGGTGAGAGTGGGCGGGTGAGAGAGAGAGAGGGTGAGAGTGGGCGGGTGAGAGAGAGAGAGGGTGAGAGTGGGCAGGTGAGAGAGAGAGAGGGTGAGAGTGGGCAGGTGAGAGAGAGAGAGGGTGAGAGTGGGCAGGTGAGAGAGAGAGAGGGTGAGTGTGGGCAGGTGAGAGAGAGAGAGAGGGTGAGTGTGGGCAGGTGAGAGAGAGAGAGGGTGAGTGTGGGCAGGTGAGAGAGAGAGAGGGTGAGTGTGGGCAGGTGAGAGAGAGAGGGTGAGTGTGGGCAGGTGAGAGAGAGGGTGAGAGTGGGCAGGTGAGAGAGAGAGAGGGTGAGAGTGGGCAGGTGAGAGAGAGAGAGGGTGAGAGTGGGCAGGTGAGAGAGAGAGAGGGTGAGAGTGGGCAGGTGAGAGAGAGGGTGAGAGTGGGCAGGTGAGAGAGAGGGTGAGTGTGGGCAGGTGAGAGAGAGGGTGAGAGTGGGCGGGTGAGAGAGAGAGAGGGTGAGAGTGGGCGGGTGAGAGAGTGAGAGGGTGAGAGTGGGCGGGTGAGAGAGAGAGAGGGTGAGAGTGGGCGGGTGAGAGAGAGAGAGGTTGAGAGTGGGCAGGTGAGAGAGAGAGAGGGTGAGAGTGGGCAGGTGAAAGAGAGAGAGGGTGAGAGTGGGCAGGTGAGAGAGAGAGGGTGAGAGTGGGCAGGTGAGAGAGAGAGAGGGTGAGTGTGGGCAGGTGAGAGAGAGAGAGGGTGAGTGTGGGCAGGTGAGAGAGAGAGAGGGTGAGTGTGGGCAGGTGAGAGAGAGAGAGGGTGAGTGTGGGCAGGTGAGAGAGAGAGAGAGGGTGAGTGTGGGCAGGTGAGAGAGAGAGAGGGTGAGTGTGGGCAGGTGAGAGAGAGAGAGGGTGAGTGTGGGCAGGTGAGAGAGAGAGGGTGAGTGTGGGCAGGTGAGAGAGAGAGAGGGTGAGAGTGGGCAGGTGAGAGAGAGAGAGGGTGAGAGTGGGCAGGTGAGAGAGAGAGAGGGTGAGAGTGGGCAGGTGAGAGAGAGAGAGGGTGAGAGTGGGCAGGTGAGAGAGAGAGAGAGGGTGAGAGTGGGCAGGTGAGAGAGAGGGTGAGTGTGGGCAGGTGAGAGAGAGGGTGAGAGTGGGCGGGTGAGAGAGAGAGAGGGTGAGAGTGGGCGAGTGAGAGAGTGAGAGGGTGAGAGTGGGCGGGTGAGAGAGAGAGAGGGTGAGAGTGGGCGGGTGAGAGAGAGAGAGGGTGAGAGTGGGCAGGTGAGAGAGAGAGAGGGTGAGAGTGGGCAGGTGAAAGAGAGAGAGGGTGAGAGTGGGCAGGTGAGAGAGAGAGAGAGGGTGAGAGTGGGCAGGTGAGAGAGAGAGAGGGTGAGAGTGGGCAGGTGAGAGAGAGAGAGGGTGAGAGTGGGCAGGTGAGGGTGAGAGTGGGCAGGTGAGAGAGAGAGAGGGTGAGTGTGGGCAGGTGAGAGAGAGAGAGGGTGAGTGTGGGCAGGTGAGAGAGAGAGGGTGAGTGTGGGCAGGTGAGAGAGAGAGAGGGTGAGTGTGGGCAGGTGAGAGAGAGAGAGGGTGAGAGTGGGCAGGTGAGAGAGAGAGAGGGTGAGAGTGGGCAGGTGAGAGAGAGAGAGAGGGTGAGAGTGGGCAGGTGAGAGAGAGGGTGAGAGTGGGCAGGTGAGAGAGAGGGTGAGTGTGGGCAGGTGAGAGAGAGGGTGAGAGTCTGCAGGTGAGAGAGAGAGGGTGAGAGTGGGCAGGTGAGAGAGAGAGAGGGTGAGAGTGGGCAGGTGAGAGAGAGAGAGGGTGAGAGTGGGCAGGTGAGAGAGAGAGAGAGAGGGTGAGAGTGGGCAGGTGAGAGAGAGAGGGTGAGAGTGGGCAGGTGAGAGAGAGAGGGTGAGAGTGGGCAGGTGAGAGAGAGAGAGGGTGAGAGTGGGCAGGTGAGAGAGAGAGGGTGAGAGTGGGCAGGTGAGAGAGAGGGTGAGTGTGGGCAGGTGAGAGAGAGGGTGAGAGTCTGCAGGTGAGAGAGAGAGAGGGTGAGAGTGGGCAGGTGAGAGAGAGAGAGGGTGAGAGTGGGCAGGTGAGAGAGAGAGAGGGTGAGAGTGGGCAGGTGAGAGAGAGAGAGAGGGTGAGAGTGGGCAGGTGAGAGAGAGAGAGGGTGAGAGTGGGCAGGTGAGAGAGAGAGGGTGAGAGTGGGCAGGTGAGAGAGAGAGGGTGAGAGTGGGCAGGTGAGAGAGAGGGTGAGTGTGGGCAGGTGAGAGAGAGGGTGAGAGTCTGCAGGTGAGAGAGAGAGAGGGTGAGAGTGGGCAGGTGAGAGAGAGAGAGGGTGAGAGTGGGCAGGTGAGAGAGAGAGAGGGTGAGAGTGGGCAGGTGAGAGAGAGAGAGGGTGAGAGTGGGCAGGTGAGAGAGAGAGAGAGGGTGAGAGTGGGCAGGTGAGAGAGAGAGAGAGGGTGAGAGTGGGCAGGTGAGAGAGAGAGAGAGAGGGTGAGAGTGGGCAGGTGAGAGAGGGTGAGAGTGGGCAGGTGAGAGAGGGTGAGAGTGGGCAGGTGAGAGAGAGGGTGAGAGAGAGAGGGTGAGAGTGGGCAGGTGAGAGAGTGGGCAGGTGAGAGAGAGTGAGAGTGGGCAGGTGAGAGAGAGAGTGGGTGAGAGAGAGAGGGTGAGAGTGGGCAGGTGAAAGTGGGCAGGTGAGAGAGTGGGCAGGTGAGAGAGAGGGCAGGTGAGAGAGAGCGGGTGAGAGTGGGCAGGTGAGAGCGGGTGAGAGTGGGCAGGTGAGAGCGGGTGAGAGTGGGCAGGTGAGAGCGGGTGAGAGTGGGCAGGTGAGAGTGGGCAGGTGAGAGAGAGAGCGGGTGAGAGAGAGAGGGTGAGAGTGGGCAGGTGAGAGAGGGTGAGAGTGGGCAGGTGAGAGAGGGTGAGAGTGGGCTGGTGAGAGAGGGTGAGAGTGGGCAGGTGAGAGAGAGCGGGTGAGAGAGCGGGTGAGAGTGGGCGGGTGAGAGTGGGCAGGTGAGAGAGAGGGTGAGAGAGAGAGGGTGAGAGTGGGCAGGTGAGAGAGAGTGAGAGTGGGCAGGTGAGAGAGTGGGCAGGTGAGAGAGTGGGCAGGTGAGAGAGTGGGCAGGTGAGAGAGTGGGCAGGTGAGAGAGAGAGAGTGGGTGAGAGAGAGAGGGTGAGAGTGGGCAGGTGAGAGTGGGCAGGTGAGAGAGGGTGAGAGTGGGCAGGTGAGAGAGAGGGTGAGAGAGAGGGTGAGAGAGTGGGCAGGTGAGAGAGAGCGGGTGAGAGTGGGCAGGTGAGAGAGAGAGAGGGTGAGAGAGAGAGGGTGAGAGTGGGCGGGTGAGAGAGAGAGGGTGAGAGTGGGCAGGTGAGAGAGAGAGGGTGAGAGTGGGCAGGTGAGAGAGAGAGGGTGAGAGTGGGCAGGTGAGAGAGAGAGGGTGAGAGTGGGCAGGTGAGAGAGAGAGGGTGAGAGTGGGCAGGTGAGAGAGAGACAGGGTGAGAGTGGGCAGGTGAGAGAGAGAGGGTGAGAGTGGGCAGGTGAGAGAGAGAGGGTGAGAGTGGGCAGGTGAGAGAGAGAGAGGGTGAGAGTGGGCAGGTGAGAGAGAGAGAGGGTGAGAGTGGGCAGGTGAGAGAGGGTGAGAGTGGGCAGGTGAGAGAGGGTGAGAGTGGGCAGGTGAGAGAGGGTGAGAGTGGGCAGGTGAGAGAGAGGGTGAGAGAGAGAGGGTGAGAGTGGGCAGGTGAGAGAGTGGGCAGGTGAGAGAGAGTGAGAGTGGGCAGGTGAGAGAGAGAGGGTGAGAGTGGGCAGGTGAGAGAGAGAGGGTGAGAGTGGGCAGGTGAGAGAGAGAGAGGGTGAGAGTGGGCAGGTGAGAGAGAGAGAGGGTGAGAGTGGGCAGGTGAGAGAGGGTGAGAGTGGGCAGGTGAGAGAGGGTGAGAGTGGGCAGGTGAGAGAGGGTGAGAGTGGGCAGGTGAGAGAGAGGGTGAGAGAGAGAGGGTGAGAGTGGGCAGGTGAGAGAGTGGGCAGGTGAGAGAGAGTGAGAGTGGGCAGGTGAGAGAGAGAGTGGGTGAGAGAGAGAGGGTGAGAGTGGGCAGGTGAAAGTGGGCAGGTGAGAGAGTGGGCAGGTGAGAGAGAGGGCAGGTGAGAGAGAGCGGGTGAGAGTGGGCAGGTGAGAGCGGGTGAGAGTGGGCAGGTGAGAGCGGGTGAGAGTGGGCAGGTGAGAGAGGGTGAGAGTGGGCAGGTGAGAGAGAGAGCGGGTGAGAGAGAGAGGGTGAGAGTGGGCAGGTGAGAGAGGGTGAGAGTGGGCAGGTGAGAGAGGGTGAGAGTGGGCTGGTGAGAGAGGGTGAGAGTGGGCAGGTGAGAGAGAGCGGGTGAGAGAGCGGGTGAGAGTGGGCGGGTGAGAGTGGGCAGGTGAGAGAGAGGGTGAGAGAGAGAGGGTGAGAGTGGGCAGGTGAGAGAGAGTGAGAGTGGGCAGGTGAGAGAGTGGGCAGGTGAGAGAGTGGGCAGGTGAGAGAGAGAGAGTGGGTGAGAGAGAGAGGGTGAGAGTGGGCAGGTGAGAGTGGGCAGGTGAGAGAGGGTGAGAGTGGGCAGGTGAGAGAGAGAGGGTGAGAGTGGGCAGGTGAGAGAGAGAGGGTGAGAGTGGGCAGGTGAGAGAGAGGGTGAGTGTGGGCAGGTGAGAGAGAGGGTGAGAGTCTGCAGGTGAGAGAGAGAGAGGGTGAGAGTGGGCAGGTGAGAGAGAGAGAGGGTGAGAGTGGGCAGGTGAGAGAGAGAGAGGGTGAGAGTGGGCAGGTGAGAGAGAGAGAGGGTGAGAGTGGGCAGGTGAGAGAGAGAGAGAGGGTGAGAGTGGGCAGGTGAGAGAGAGAGAGAGGGTGAGAGTGGGCAGGTGAGAGAGAGAGAGAGGGTGAGAGTGGGCAGGTGAGAGAGGGTGAGAGTGGGCAGGTGAGAGAGGGTGAGAGTGGGCAGGTGAGAGAGAGGGTGAGAGAGAGAGGGTGAGAGTGGGCAGGTGAGAGAGTGGGCAGGTGAGAGAGAGTGAGAGTGGGCAGGTGAGAGAGAGAGTGGGTGAGAGAGAGAGGGTGAGAGTGGGCAGGTGAAAGTGGGCAGGTGAGAGAGTGGGCAGGTGAGAGAGAGGGCAGGTGAGAGAGAGCGGGTGAGAGTGGGCAGGTGAGAGCGGGTGAGAGTGGGCAGGTGAGAGCGGGTGAGAGTGGGCAGGTGAGAGCGGGTGAGAGTGGGCAGGTGAGAGTGGGCAGGTGAGAGAGAGAGCGGGTGAGAGAGAGAGGGTGAGAGTGGGCAGGTGAGAGAGGGTGAGAGTGGGCAGGTGAGAGAGGGTGAGAGTGGGCTGGTGAGAGAGGGTGAGAGTGGGCAGGTGAGAGAGAGCGGGTGAGAGAGCGGGTGAGAGTGGGCGGGTGAGAGTGGGCAGGTGAGAGAGAGGGTGAGAGAGAGAGGGTGAGAGTGGGCAGGTGAGAGAGAGTGAGAGTGGGCAGGTGAGAGAGTGGGCAGGTGAGAGAGTGGGCAGGTGAGAGAGTGGGCAGGTGAGAGAGTGGGCAGGTGAGAGAGAGAGAGTGGGTGAGAGAGAGAGGGTGAGAGTGGGCAGGTGAGAGTGGGCAGGTGAGAGAGGGTGAGAGTGGGCAGGTGAGAGAGAGGGTGAGAGAGAGGGTGAGAGAGTGGGCAGGTGAGAGAGAGCGGGTGAGAGTGGGCAGGTGAGAGAGAGAGAGGGTGAGAGAGAGAGGGTGAGAGTGGGCGGGTGAGAGAGAGAGGGTGAGAGTGGGCAGGTGAGAGAGAGAGGGTGAGAGTGGGCAGGTGAGAGAGAGAGGGTGAGAGTGGGCAGGTGAGAGAGAGAGGGTGAGAGTGGGCAGGTGAGAGAGAGACAGGGTGAGAGTGGGCAGGTGAGAGAGAGAGGGTGAGAGTGGGCAGGTGAGAGAGAGAGGGTGAGAGTGGGCAGGTGAGAGAGAGAGAGGGTGAGAGTGGGCAGGTGAGAGAGAGAGAGGGTGAGAGTGGGCAGGTGAGAGAGGGTGAGAGTGGGCAGGTGAGAGAGGGTGAGAGTGGGCAGGTGAGAGAGGGTGAGAGTGGGCAGGTGAGAGAGAGGGTGAGAGAGAGAGGGTGAGAGTGGGCAGGTGAGAGAGTGGGCAGGTGAGAGAGAGTGAGAGTGGGCAGGTGAGAGAGAGAGGGTGAGAGTGGGCAGGTGAGAGAGAGAGGGTGAGAGTGGGCAGGTGAGAGAGAGAGAGGGTGAGAGTGGGCAGGTGAGAGAGAGAGAGGGTGAGAGTGGGCAGGTGAGAGAGGGTGAGAGTGGGCAGGTGAGAGAGGGTGAGAGTGGGCAGGTGAGAGAGGGTGAGAGTGGGCAGGTGAGAGAGAGGGTGAGAGAGAGAGGGTGAGAGTGAGGGTGAGAGAGTGGGCAGGTGAGAGAGTGGGCAGGTGAGAGAGAGTGAGAGTGGGCAGGTGAGAGAGAGAGTGGGTGAGAGAGAGAGGGTGAGAGTGGGCAGGTGAAAGTGGGCAGGTGAGAGAGTGGGCAGGTGAGAGAGAGGGCAGGTGAGAGAGAGCGGGTGAGAGTGGGCAGGTGAGAGCGGGTGAGAGTGGGCAGGTGAGAGCGGGTGAGAGTGGGCAGGTGAGAGAGGGTGAGAGTGGGCAGGTGAGAGAGAGAGCGGGTGAGAGAGAGAGGGTGAGAGTGGGCAGGTGAGAGAGGGTGAGAGTGGGCAGGTGAGAGAGGGTGAGAGTGGGCTGGTGAGAGAGGGTGAGAGTGGGCAGGTGAGAGAGAGCGGGTGAGAGAGCGGGTGAGAGTGGGCGGGTGAGAGTGGGCAGGTGAGAGAGAGGGTGAGAGAGAGAGGGTGAGAGTGGGCAGGTGAGAGAGAGTGAGAGTGGGCAGGTGAGAGAGTGGGCAGGTGAGAGAGTGGGCAGGTGAGAGAGAGAGAGTGGGTGAGAGAGAGAGGGTGAGAGTGGGCAGGTGAGAGTGGGCAGGTGAGAGAGGGTGAGAGTGGGCAGGTGAGAGAGAGAGCGGGTGAGAGAGCGTGTGAGAGTGGGCAGGTGAGAGAGGGTGAGAGTGGGCAGGTGAGAGAGAGGGTGAGAGAGAGAGGGTGAGAGTGGGCAGGTGAGAGAGTGGGCAGGTGAGAGAGAGTGAGAGTGGGCAGGTGAGAGAGTGGGCAGGTGAGAGAGAGAGAGGGTGAGAGTGGGCAGGTGAGAGTGGGCAGGTGAGAGAGGGTGAGAGTGGGCAGGTGAGAGAGGGTGAGAGTGGGCAGGTGAGAGAGAGAGGGTGAGAGTGGGCAGGTGAGAGAGTGGGCAGGTGAGAGAGAGAGCGGGTGAGAGTGGGCAGGTGAGAGAGAGAGAGAGGGTGAGAGAGAGGGTGAGAGTGGGCAGGTGAGAGAGCGGGTGAGAGAGTGAGGGTGAGAGTGGGCAGGTGAGATTGCGGGTGAGAGAGAGAGGGTGAGAGTGGGCAGGTGAGAGAGAGCGGGTGAGAGAGAGAGGGTGAGAGTGGACAGGTCAGAGAGAGCGGGTGAGAGAGAGAGAGGGTGAGAGTGGGCAGGTGAGAGAGAGAGAGGGTGAGAGTGGGCAGGTGAGAGAGGGTGAGAGTGGGCAGGTGAGAGAGGGTGAGAGTGGGCAGGTGAGAGAGGGTGAGAGTGGGCAGGTGAGAGAGGGTGAGAGTGGGCAGGTGAGAGAGGGTGAGAGTGGGCAGGTGAGAGAGAGGGTGAGAGTGGGCAGGTGAGAGAGAGGGTGAGAGTTGGCAGGTGAGAGAGAGGGTGAGAGTGGGCAGGTGAGAGAGAGGGTGAGAGTGGGCAGGTGAGAGAGAGGGTGAGAGTGGGCAGGTGAGAGTGGGCAGGTGAGAGAGGGTGAGAGTGGGCAGGTGAGAGAGGGTGAGAGTGGGCAGGTGAGAGAGAGGGTGAGAGTGGGCAGGTGAGAGAGAGGGTGAGAGTTGGCAGGTGAGAGAGAGGGTGAGAGTGGGCAGGTGAGAGAGAGGGTGAGAGTGGGCAGGTGAGAGAGAGGGTGAGAGTGGGCAGGTGAGAGAGGGTGAGAGTGGGCAGGTGAGAGAGAGGGTGAGAGTGGGCAGGTGAGAGTGGGCAGGTGAGAGAGGGTGAGAGTGGGCAGGTGAGAGAGGGTGAGAGTGGGCTGGTGAGAGAGAGGGTGAGAGTGGGCAGGTGAGAGAGAGGGTGAGAGTGGGCAGGTGAGAGAGAGGGTGAGAGTGGGCAGGTGAGAGAGAGGGTGAGAGTGGGCAGGTGAGAGAGAGGGTGAGAGTGGGCAGGTGAGAGAGGGTGAGAGTGGGCAGGTGAGAGTGGGCAGGTGAGAGAGGGCAGGTGAGAGAGAGAGAGGGTGACAGTGGGCAGGTGAGAGAGAGAGAGGGTGACAGTGGGCAGGTGAGAGAGAGAGAGAGAGGGTGACAGTGGGCAGGTGAGAGAGAGAGAGAGAGGGTGACAGTGGGCAGGTGAGAGAGAGAGAGAGAGGGTGACAGTGGGCAGGTGAGAGAGAGAGAGGGTGACAGTGGGCAGGTGAGAGAGAGAGAGGGTGACAGTGGGCAGGTGAGAGAGAGAGAGGGTGACATTGGGCAGGTGAGAGAGAGAGAGAGGGTGAGAGCACGCGATGCGGAGAGAGTTTAAGAGCAGGCAAATGAGAGAGATGGAGAGAGAGAAATAAAGTGGGAGATGGTGAGAGAGGGGGAAATGAGAGTGGGCACGCGCACAGACAGAGTGGGAGGGGAGAGAGACAGACAGGGAGAGAGAGGGAGCAGAGAGAGAGAGACGCATGCACAAAGTGGGAGGGGGAGACAGATGGAGGGAGAGTGCGACAGGGAGAGATTGGGGCAAAGAGAGAGGGTGAGAAAAAGGGAGAGACAGATGGGGCAGAGAGAGGGAGAGAGAGAGCAAATGTGAGGGTGAGAGGGAGCAAATGAGGGAGGAAGAGAAAAACCAAGTGGGAGATACAGTGAGGAGAGAGAGAGAGAGAGAGAGAGAGAGAAATTGAGAGGGGGCAGAGAGAGAGCAAAAACAAAGGGAGAGAGAATGAGGGAGGGAGAGAAAGAATAGAGAGAGACAGAAGCCCCTTTCCCAGATGAAATCTGTGAGTGTTTGAGTTAAAAGAACACGGAATAGAAAATGTTTTCGTTCCCACTCAGTCTTCCATCACAGAGCGTGACGGGTGTGGTCTGTTCCCACTGACGGGTGTGGTCTGTTCCCAGTGACGGGTGTGGTCTGTTCCCACTGGCTGTGTTTAACGGAGCGCTCCAGCGTGTGAACCATGTGAGATCAGATCTGACGATAATTCCCGAGGCCGTGAGCCCGCTGCTGTGACAAGCCTGAGCTGAGACATTCGCTAATTAGCAGCGTGGACCAAGTCGCGCTGCGTCACGTCTCTGAGTCTCTTCCTGTTTCTGAACATTTGTTCTGTTGAAGTGAACGCTGTTTTTAATATTGTTGTTTCCAGCTGTTGATCTCTTGTTTCCCGCTTGGTGTTTTGAGTAAAGCCAGTTGTTTTACACTGAGGCAGGACGAGTTCTGTCTCTATATCACTACGTCATTCACGTCACGGCTGTCACAGCACGTAATTTTGACGCTTCCGAGTCCATGATGAAAGATTTCCGTAAATGTTACTGAGAGAGAGAGAGAGACAGGCACGCACGCACACACACGCACGTGACTGGTCTCTGCCACCTCATGTGACTGGTCATCCTTCTGCTCTGACAAAAACACCGTAAAACTGTGTGTGTGTGTGTGTGTGTGTGTGTGTGTGTGTGTGTGTGTGTGTGTGAGAGAGAGAGAGAGAGAGAGAGAGAGAGCGAGACCACTGCAGCTGTATGATGTCATATTTTCTCTTTCTCTGGCACTCCGACCTTTGACCTCTGAACTTGACATCACTCTTGGGTTGTGTGGGAAGCAGGAGTGGAATTCCCCTCGAAACGCACACACACACACACAGTGTGTAAAGAAAGATCTATAGTATTGAAGCAAATGATAAAGTTTAAATCTTGTTTGCATTCTCTCGCTCTCTCCACGGCTGTTCTGCAGTCAATTCTGATTGTATGATGGACAGAATTGTGTAAATATTTGAAATGACTGGCTGTATTTTAATTTCCTCTACACCCCCCACCGCCAGTTTTAATGTCTAAAGGTTAACCGTTACCGTGAGCTGTAAAAGCCCTCACGCCTCGGGATGACGGTGATACCCAGGAAAGTAAAGTATAACATTAGAGACATGTGAAGCGGAGGGTGCCAATACTTTAATCTGGGCGAACTATAAACACATCCAAGCGCTTACTTTTCTCAGATGATAAAATACACTAGAGACCTGAGGAGCGCTTGGGACCCAGTCTTTATGGGAAACGCCTGATGCTGATTTGAGCGCGATCAGCACGTGCTGTAAGGACACTTCCCCGCCGCCCTCAGAGGCTGTGTCTGAAATCACTCACTCATTCACTACTCCTTACGCACTCTCTCGGGAATTCTATACAGAGCAGGGGTTCTGCGGGGTTTTTTCTACTTTAAAGGCGTCGTGCGGTAATTTCAGCAATCAGGCTACATCATGTGTCAAAATGTCGGGTTTGGTGGGTTATTCAAGCCCCTCGGTTTCCCGCGATCTCAGTGTCACGATGCGCCCGCTACAAGCATTTAAAGTTGACGCGCACAGCCAAATTTAGGCAGCCAGCCGTTAACTAGGTCAACTTATGTGTGACGTCATACCAGTAACCTCCCTTGGGTGATGCTGGCCTGTCGCCATGTTTTCTCTATAGCGTGCGTTTACCAGAGTTGTTTACATTGCGGATTTTGTGGATTTATTCAGTTTGTGGATAGTTTTGAACACTCAAAACACTATGAAATGATGTATTAATATTCTGTGATACAAAATGCCTAATCGGTGTATTGTGTTTGGCTGTAACAACGAACACTGAACACTATTTGTGACTGTTATCAATGGATCTGATTTCAAGGTCATGGCTAGGTATTGATAGAAAAAAAATTGTTTTTAAAAACACGTTTTAAGTGTTTCTATGTATCAATCATTAATTGTACAAAATGATTTTCATACACGGCGGCACGGTGGTGTAGTGGTTAGCGCTGTCGCCTCACAGCAAGAAGGTCCTGGGTTCGAGCCCCGGGGCCGGCGAGGGCCTTTCTGTGCGGAGTTTGCATGTTCTCCCCGTGTCCGCGTGGGTTTCCTCCGGGTGCTCCGGTTTCCCCCACAGTCCAAAGACATGCAGGTTAGGTTAACTGGTGACTCTAAATTGACCGTAGGTGTGAATGTGAGTGTGAATGGTTGTCTGTGTCTATGTGTCAGCCCTGTGATGACCTGGCGACTTGTCCAGGGTGTACCCCGCCTTTCACCCGTAGTCAGCTGGGATAGGCTCCAGCTTGCCTGCGACCCTGTAGAAGGATAAAGTGGCTAGAGATAATGAGATGAGATGAGATTTTCATACATTTATGTATTTGTCATATCTTTCTTTGTCACATGAAGTGTTGTCTTGATAACATATGTGGCACATAATTTTAGCAAATGGATGACAGAAGATTAATTGAAAGATTTATGCCACAGAGCTGCCTTTAACTAATAATTATCACTTATTACTGACGATCAGGGCCGTTGACAGCTTTGGCTGGGCCTGGGACAAAATAATCTGAGTGCCCCCCCCCCCCCCCCCCCCCAAATAATCTGAGTGCCCCCCCACACACACACATACGCGCGCACGCACATCGCCACACAGCAACCACCCACATCCAACCCCTCTTTTTTTCAGTGTATTTTTTTGTCTTGTTTTTCATAAACGTCCTTTCCGTACTCGATTTAGAATGTTACAAAAAAAACTGACACCCTCCCAACCACGTAACATTAGCCTATCTGACCTGGGGGCTGACACGTTTATTACGGATAAACCAAAAGGATTACAACGTTCCCTGGATATAGAACTGGACCGAGAAGATTTCAAAATCTTAACGTGTAAGCAGGGCGGCACGGTGGTGGAGTGGTTAGCGCTGTCGCCTCACAGCAAGAAGGTCCGGGTTCGAGCCCCGGGGCCGGCGAGGGCCTTTCTGTGTGGAGTTTGCATGTTCTCCCCGTGTCCGCGTGGGTTTCCTCCGGGTGCTCCGGTTTCCCCCACAGTCCAAAGACATGCAGGTTAGGTTAACTGGTGACTCTAAATTGAGCGTAGGTGTGAATGTGAGTGTGAATGGTTGTCTGTGTCTCTGTGTCAGCCCTGTGATGACCTGGCGACTTGTCCAGGGTGTACCCCGCCTTTCGCCCGTAGTCAGCTGGGATAGGCTCCAGCTTGCCTGCGACCCTGTAGAAGGATAAAGCGGCTAGAGATAATGAGATGAGATGAGAACGTGTAAGCAACAACAATAAAACAGAGGTTGTTTTATTCATTTAGGGCTTATTAGGCTACTTTCATTAATTGCGCTTTTCATACAGGCCTATCATTTTTCACTTGAGCAAGGGAATTGTTTGAAGAGTATCCAGTCTAAGCGAAAGTTTAATGTTTTGCAACAGACTAACCTCAAAACACCCCATTTATAGCCCATTCGTTACATTAAACTCTATCTAGCTGGCAATTTCACATGCCGTCGTATCTACACGGGATGATTTCCAACAAAATAAGGTTTAATTAACAAGAGGCAGCGTTCCACGGGCTTTCAGCTAACCGGAGTCCAGCTCAGCGCAGCTCAGCAAGCGTGCCTAAAACATTTGGATATGATTGCGGGCCAATGTGCTATTCTTTGCTTCATTGAGATATATGCAACACAGTGTTATTAAACCGATATGTTTATGAAATAATTCAATGCCCTGTGCATTTCAGTGTTCACTCAGTGTACCCTGCTATCCCCTACTTTATAATTATGAATGGCGCGTCGCGCGTGCTGGGGTTACATTACGGGGCTGGAAAAAAGTTATCTGTGTCTTACCTGGCTCAGCTGCCCCACTGCCTTCACCACCTGCTGCATTATCTGAATCTTTTCTAAAATATCTATGCAGTGAGCCCCTGAGGCTCTTGGCTTCTTCATCTCTTTTTCTCTTTTCTTTTCTTTTCTTTGCTCCTGACTTGTGCATGTTGGCAAACGGGCTTGCACGCTTATTGTCGAAGCGTTATGATGGAATAGTGCCGTGTTATTTGGCGCCTTAATCAAAGACCAAACCATTTCTGCATTTGGGGTGGTAGGTGGGTTCTTGAATCTATTTTCGAAGACAGTAAAGGCAAAAGAACCAGAAATCATTCATTGAATGCAAATATAGCACATTTTTCTCCCCCAAATCAACACATTTTGAAATGAAACAGAATGATTAATGGCATCTTCATGAGGGACCAGTTCTGGGCCCCCCCTCATGCCTGGGCCCGGGACAAAATACCCAGTTGTCCCCCCCTGTCGACGGCCCTGCTGACGATTGTACGTTTACTAAACAATACAATACAAAGCTCAATTCTCCCAGCCTATAACGTACTGAATATCAAGTTAAAATCAACCGCAATAAAAGGAAAATGATGAAAACTGGAATATCAAGGGGTCTACTGTATCAGAAGGCCCACTGCATTTCGCGAGATCGCGAGCTGTCAAGTTGCTAGAATTCAATCTTTCTAGCTATACTTTCACCCCCTACAGCTATCAGTATTACACATAATCATCGATTAATCACACAGCATTCTAATTCAAGTGAAAATGGTCTTTAAAAATACACACAAGTAATGATTTAGTCAGAGAAACCAACCAAAACAAGTCTTCAAGTCTCCGGTCTTCTTCATTCTCGTCTTCGTTTCTGTCGTCGTCAGAACTGTCCTCATTTTCTTCTGAAGATGAGCGCTCAGGTTCAGATCTGTAAGGCTGGATACCACCAGGACATTCAGCTGTCAAAATCTCTACTTGTGGGCCATTTTCTTCTTCTGTATCGGTAAAATCGAAGCTAATTTCCTCAGCATCGCTCCTATTTTCTGGTGTGTCCGCCATTGCAACTGCACCGAGTGGTTACTGGTATGACGTCACGCAGCTGTTCCATTGACCGCGAGGGGGCGCTGCGAACGCAGGAAATTTCAAGTGATGGGCATGACCAAATAAGGACCGATTACAACCGCGGGAAGCTTTTGAAAAATCGACGGTCAATTTATTTCGAATCTCGAAAGCATTCTGGTGCAGAATAATGCGACTTTTATCGCCACTGTGTGACGCCTTTAAGGCCCACCTATTCATACTTGTAACGAGTCGAGGCCCATTAAAAACAGATCCCCAATTATTTTGGCTCGTCTAATGTTAGAATCTAATAATCTACTGTAAAGCGTATTAATGGGATGCGACATCACTCCCTGTTACAGATGGGAGCCCAGGAATTACATACATGCAGTGAAAACAAGCTGTTTTTAATTGTAGGTATTGTATTTAAAGGGGAACAGAGGGCAATATATAGAGTAAGTATAACAATAAAACACACATTAACGAACCTTATTCAAGACTTACAAAAGTTTTTTGTTCTAAGGTTGGAAAGTTCTAGTGTTTTGAAAGTAGCTCGAGCAAACTATTTCCGCAGTTTGAACAGCCCGCCATGATATTAATTTTATCCAATCAGAACGCACGTTCATTTTCTCTGCGTAACACTCATGACGTATGTACGTGCCCAGTTGTGTTGGCTCATTGAGGTTGGGAATAGCACGTGTGAATCGGAAAGTAGGATGAATTGTAAGTGATCGGCTACACAATGCCGCAGTGTGTTGCTTTCGGGTGTAATAACAGGACCGACGGAAAGCATAACGATCCTCCAGACGTGTCTTTTGTGGGATCTCTTCGTATGATTCGACAGAGCTGTCGCTTTCACTTGATGCGCCCGACGCCATGATTACACGCTTCTCGCCTAGTGCAGTGGGTAGGGCTGACGTCACGGTCTTTTAAAAATGGCGACTCTTGTGCCGTTTAGCGTACCGACTATTATATTTACAATTACCAAGATATTTTGTTGTTTTCTAGTATATAAATTTGATAGAATACTTAAGAATACGTTACTTTGTCACATCAGCAACTGTATATATTATATTTGGTACCCCTTTAAAGTGCATATCACGGGTAAATTCCGGAGCAAGATCAGTGTAATTCTCCTATTTTATATTAAACTTTGGTCAAATATCCGTCACGTTTTGTGCAATTTTTTTACCTTGCGCAATACCAGAAAAATTCAGGTGAATCAAGCCATTTGAGGCGAATTGGTCCGCCTCTGAAAAAACTCAGCATTTGGATTTCCCGGCAAACATTGATTTTCGTGACGTCGCGTGCAGGACGCCTCCCTCTGAATCCTACGTCAGCGCTGGTTTGTTTATGAGAAAACGACCTGGTGGTTTTCTGCAAATTTCTTCAATGTTATCGCGTAATTATTAAAACGGTTAACAGATGTATCGTAGGAGGGTGTAGCAACACCAATCTTGATGGGATTAGTACTCATCGTTTCCCAAAAGACCGGACAATGAGAGAGAAATGGGAGCGCTTGGTCTACACAGGCTGTGCACTGAAACCGTGCAAAGCTCGCGCAGCCTGCTGGCGCTTCCGCAGGTGACGTCACGAATCTGGCTCCAGACTCCCTTGGGATTTTTCCAGACACGTTTTGTTATTTTATTTTTTTCTGCTGTAGACAGATGGCCTTGTGCAAAATTACCCTTCTGGTTGAGTGTGTAAAGGGACATACTTTCATATATAAAAAAAAAAAAAACGAAATTGGTCCAGAATATGCACTTTAACACTGCACAGATGTGCCAGAAGCTAAACCATGCATGCAGGGCATTCTCAGTCAAAAGAGATTAATGATCCAAAAGTGGAGTCTGGTCCATTAACACAAGAACTTATTGCCATATTTGTGTTCAGCAAACAAGCAGGTTATTAAAACCAAGAAGTACACTCAAAAGAAGTGGATGTCGAAACCACTCAGTGGGATTAGATCCTTACACACTAACAAAGAAGGATTTTTCCTACGAGTTGGAAAATTATCCATCCATTGAGTTCCGCGACATCTCAAACTACCTGGTGCTGCAGACATCGTTCTACACGGACACACACATGAAAACCTGGAAGAGCATGGAGGCGTACAACTTTTTGTACGTGGCTGGGTTAAAGATCTGAGGATCAAGACACTACAAGATAGACGACAGGAAGTGTGTTTATTAGCAGGCGTGATATTTAAGTCAGGTTTATTTGTATCGCGCTTTTAACGATAGCAAAGCAGCTTTACAGAAAATGAAAGATTTTTTAAACATGAGCTAATTTTATCCCCAACGAGAAGCCTGTGGCGACGGTGGCAAGGGAAAAACTCCCTCAGACGACACGAGGAAGAAACCTCGAGACGAACCAGACTCAAAAGGGAACCCAACCTCATCTGGATCATGACAGATAACACGATTATAAATAACTCGCTTCTGTAACGATCACAAAGTGTAACCGTGAAATCAGGAAGACCATTACAGTTTTAACATGAAGTCTGTTTTGTTGAAGTTATAAACTGTTCATTGATGGCAGTCCTAAAGTTAGCAGCTCGACTGTAGTCCTTAGCCATGAAAGCATGACTGTAAGTGTCCAGAGCGTCCTCCAAGTGTTTTTTAAGAAAAGCAAAACAGTGTTATAAACATGGCTAGAAACAACCATGACCACCATGATGATAATACTTCGCAAAGCGTCTGTGAAGAAAGCTTCCGTATCTCTGCATGCTGATTTGTGCTCAAATCAGTATCAGGTGTTTCCCATAATGGTCCCAAGCATGAGCACAACGCGCTCCGTGAGCACTCACAGCCGCTCGAGCTGCGCCAGACTCAAGCGTGCAAAGGCGCAACAGTCAAGTGTTCACTTGCTGTGTGACCACAACTTTAGATCGCCATCAGAATGCCTCATTTTCATCGGCAAAGCATCGCGAGCTGTAGTGCGACCGTAGCTTGATGAGACGTCAGATGAAACCCAGCAATTGTACCCTACTACGAGTAAAAATTAGATTCAGTTTAAAAAAAAAAAAAGTTCAAGGCCCACTAGATGGCGCTTCTCTGTGGCCCAGTGATTGAGAAACTGATATTGAGGACGATATAGTGAGCTCATTGGTAAAATGAAAAACGCTTTCAGGCACTAGTCCGTCTCGCCAGTATTTACGTTATTAATGTCGCACAATTAAAACGTGCCAGATCAGTCAGCTGGTGGGGTTCATTCAAAATAATAAATAAATGCATCTGTTTTTGGGATAAATCCATATTATACTGAGCACATTTCCCACATTAATCAATACTTCGTGTCGGCTGCGTCTTTCAGTTCTTTTAAATCAAGGCTGAAAGCTTTCTTCTTTGCCGCTGCCTTTTATTAAATCAAATTTGAGACTTTTGATTAATTCCTCGCTTTGCACTCTAAATTTTATTCTTGTATTTTATCTCTTATTCTATTTTAGCTTTTTTTTTCTATTCTCTTACTATTTTTAATTGGACTCGAATGTCTGTTTGTGTTTCTTCGTCCATCCATTCACCCCAATGCTTTTCCTCTTCTCTTTTTAGCGCAACCGCAATGCATGATGGTGTATATTGTTTGGTTGGTGGCCATCGGTTGTTCACTACTTTTCATGGTGCATTGTGGGATGCTATGAGTACACTATATAGGGCGTAATAATTCTCACTATACATTCAGACAGCACTGCAAAATGGCGAACTGGCTATATAGTCCACTATACAGTGAGTGATTTTGGACACAGGGTGAGACTTTGTGAAGTCTTCTGACAGGCATGCGGCGGTAGACTGGTCTAAGTGCAGGAAGTGTTGATTAGCAGGCGTGATCTTTGCGAAAATGAAACATGGCTACAAACAAACTTGATAGTGATGAGACGTCACAAAGCCTCTGTGTCCTTACACGCACGAGCTGATCGCGCTCAAATCAGCATCAGGTGTTTCCCATAATGACTGGGTCCCAAGCGTGCGCACAACACGCTCCGAAGGATCCCCGAATGTAAGTTTAGGCTCTGCCACTCGTGTTCACTTCAGTGGATAAGAATGAGCACCTCGTTCCAGTTCTGAAATAATAATCATAAATTGAAATTTTTACCTTTTATGGAAATTGAGTATACAATCAGGTTTTTGACCTCTCTGTTCGACACAGTCCCGCTGAATGTTTTTTTTACCCCCCCATTTTTCCCTTCTACGTGTAGAAATCTCTCTAGTTTTCCCCCGATGATGAATTACTTTTGCTAAATTAAAAAAAAATCTTTGTTTCGTTCAAAACGATTTGTACGTCCAAAAACACAGCAAAACCTTCCCATACCGATCAATAACAACTAACTCAGCTGAACAAAGTATGACAAGCGTGCCCCCTGCCATGGCGCCGTAGTTACCGTTGCTATGGGGTCACGTGACGGTACAAAGCCCCCGTTAGAGAAAATTATAATGAAACAAAAACAGTTTTAATGTATAATTTTGCAGTCATGATAGGATGACTGTGATTATTTTGTCAGACTGTTTGCTGCGTCTCTTTCCGTCCTGGTTGACAATGCAGAGGCTGAAAGAGTCTTCAGCTGGAGCAACAGAATCAAGATTTGGCCTCCGCACATTGCACCGCATCGTTCGTCTAAGCTACACCAAGACAGGCTTGTACTGTAGTGCTAGAGTCTGACTCGTGACTCCGACTTGAGCACTGATGACTCGGACTCGTTCGTTAACTGCATTCGGACTTGTAAATTGGAGACGAGGACTCGGATTTTTTTTCCTTTATTTTTTGTAACATGCCGTCATAATTTGGCATAATATATTTATATCTACATTAATTTTTATACTAATTTCATGCAAGAGAGAGAATGCACATTCACCTGTTCATACGTCACGTTCAGGAACAAGCTAACGTTAATGGCGCTAAAATGCCTGGAGAGAAGCCCCTAGGATTGTCCGCTTTGCTTATACAGACTTCTCGTGCAGTGGGAAAAAATGCACTGCTGTGTGTTACATATGTAGAAGAACTATCGAGGAGACGACGGGGACGACCTCGAACTTCAATCATCATTTGGTAAGACTCCACCCAGAGAAGTCAGTGACACGCTGTGTTCATTGCTCTGTTGATAGTGGGCGGGGCTTGCTGAGCGATGAACTAGCTAGTGTTAACCCTCTCTTGTGTTATATGATAGTGGGTGGGGCTTGTTGAGTGATGAACTAGCTAGTGTTAACCCTCTCTCATGTTATATGATAGTGGGCGGGGCTTGCTGAACGATGAACTAGCTAGTGTTAAACCTCTCTCGTGTTATGATAGTGGGGCGGGCTTGCTGAGCGATGAACTAGCTAGTGTTAACCCTCTCTCGTGTTATATGATAGTGGGTGGGGCTTGCTGAGTGATGAACTAGCTAGTGTTAACCCTCTCTCATGTTATATGATAGTGGGCGGGGCTTGCTGAGCGATGAACTAGCTAGTGTTAACCCTCTCTCGTGTTATATGATAGTGGGTGGGGCTTGCTGAGCGATGAACTAGCTAGTGTTAACCCTCTCTCGTGTTATGATAGTGGGCGGGGCTTGCTGAGTGATGAACTAGCTAGTGTTAACCCTCTCTCATGTTATATGATAGTGGGCAGGGCTTGCTGAGCAATGAACTAGCTAGTGTTAACCCTCTCTCATGTTATATGATAGTGGGCGGGGCTTGCTGAGTGATGAACTAGCTAGTGTTAACCCTCTCTCGTGTTATGATAGTGGGCGAGGCTTGCTGAGCGATGAACTAGCTAGTGTTAACCCTCTCTCGTGTTATATGATAGTGGGCGGGGCTTGCTGAGCGATGAACTAGCTAGTGTTAACCCTCTCTCGTGTTATGATAGTGGGCGGGGCTTGCTGAGTGACGAACTCGCTAGTGTTAACCCTCTCTCGTGTTATGATAGTGGGCGAGGCTTGCTGAGCGATGAACTAGCTAGTGTTAACCCTCTCTCGTGTTATATGATAGTGGGCGGGGCTTGCTGAGCGATGAACTAGCTAGTGTTAACCCTCTCATGTTATATGATAGTGGGCGGGGCTTGCTGAGCGATGAACTAGCTAGTGTTAACCCTCTCGCATGTTATATGATAGTGGGCGGGGCTTGCTGAGCGATGAACTAGCTTTTTATCTGTAGCCTGTTAACCGGGGAGGTCGAGCAGTAACGTTAGTCCAACACTGTAGCAGAGATGCTTTTATGTAAAGGCAGCAACAGCCACCGTCACATGGTGCGGATGGAGTCTTGTTCTCGGACTCGACTCAAAATTTTCTTTAATGACTCGGACTTGAACACTGGGGACTCGAGCCTGGACTCGGACTCGAGGCTTAGTGACTCGACTGCAGCACTGCGCCAAGATAGCCATTGTGGTCTTCCCATTTGAGGAAGCCGCGGAACTTTTCATGCAGCCTCATCTGAGGCGTGTGAAACCTCTCTAATGCTTATTTACCTTTAGGCACAAAGGCTGCATGAGCTGTAAAATAAAGCGTTTTCCTGAAATGATCTGAGTGAGCCGATTCCTTTTACTGAAATTCACCACCTGAAACCCCTGAGCTTCTCTCAACTGCTTTTCCATGCCAAGATTACACCAGAGGGCCCCAAATTTGCTTTGATGTTTCAAAATTTCCCGGAGCAGCATGCCCCCGGGCCCCACCAGCAGCTCTTCACTCGGACATCAGACACCTCTCGCTCAGTTTCTGGACCTCACCCTGGAGAGGAATAAACCCAAAACTATACATCCGATCATAACGATGTGACCTCATTATATACAGATTAGACAAGAGAAAGAAACTCTCTATCTCTGTTTCTCTCTTTCTTTATTTCATTTCTTTATCTCTAACTGTATTTTTTTCTCTATCTCTAGCTGTTCTCTCTTTCTCTCACTGCATTCTCTCTGTTTTTCTCTTTCTGTCTCACTGCATTCTCTCTGTTTTTCTCTTTCTGTCTCACTGCATTCTCTCTGTTTTTCTCTTTCTGTCTCACTGCATTCTCTCTCTGTTTTTCTCTTTCTGTCTCACTGCATTCTCTCTCTGTTTTTCTCTTTCTGTCTCACTGCATTCTCTCTCTGTTTTTCTCTTTCTGTCTCACTGCATTCTGTTTTTCTCTTTGTCTCACTGCATTCTGTTTTTCTCTTTCTGTCTCACTGCATTCTGTTTTTCTCTTTCTGTCTCACTGCATTCTGTTTTTCTCTTTCTGTCTCACTGCATTCTGTTTTTCTCTTTCTGTCTCACTGCATTCTGTTTTTCTCTTTCTGTCTCACTGCATTCTCTCTGTTTTTCTCTTTCTGTCTCACTGCATTCTCTCTGTTTCTCTTTCTGTCTCACTGCATTCTCTCTGTTTTTCTCTTTCTGTCTCACTGCATTCTGTTTTTCTCTTTCTGTCTCACTGCATTCTCTCTATCTCACTGTATTCTGCTTTTCTCTTTCTATCTCTCACTGTATTCTCTCTCTCACTGTATTCTGTTTTTCTCTTTCTATCTCTCACTGTATTCTCTCTCTCACTGTATTCTGTTTTTCTCTTTCTATCTCTCACTGTATTCTCTCTCTCACTGTATTCTGTTTTTCTCTTTCTATCTCTCACTGTACTCTTTTCCTCTCTCTAGCTGTTTCTCTGTCTCTTTATATCTAACTGTTTTTTCCTTTCTCTGTCTATCTCCAACTGTATTTTTGCCTCTCTCTAGCTGTGTTCTCTCTCTCAATCTGTCTCTTTATCTGTTTTTTCTCTGTATCTCTGTATTTTCTCTCTCTGTCTCTATCTCTAACTATTTTTCTTTGTCTTTTTTCTCTGTCTATCTGTTTTTCCCTTTCTCTCTGTCCATCTCTAACTGTATTTTTTTCTCTCTATCTTGCTCTATCTCTATCTCTAACTGTATTTTTCCCCTTTCTGTAACTATTTTTTTCTCTCTTGCTGTCTGTATCTCCTGTTTTTTTTTTTCTATCTATCTCTATTTTCTCTCCCTCTTTAGGGGTGTTCACACGGCAACTTTTACTCCGGTGTAGCACCGGGGCTGCCCCGGTAGAGCGTTCACACGGTACAAAGTTATACCGGTGTAGCCCCTGAAAGCTGCTTAAACCGGTGCAAATCTAACCCTGCTCGGGAGGTGGTTTAAGAAATTTACTCCGGAGTAAACGCTAGTTTGCGGGGCAGCACTGATATAAAATGGGACGTCTGAACGCTACAGGGGTAGACTCGCTACGCGTGAAGAGAGTTGATTACATACGGGCATTACATCATTTGCATCCTGGTATTTTGCGCTTCCAAAATGGCGAATATCAACAACAACAGAACTGCGTGTCTTCCAGTGTTGCCAGATTGGGCGGTTTTAAGTGCATTTTGGCGGATTTGAACATATTTTGGGCTGGAAAACGTCAGCAGTATCTGGCAACACTGGTGTCTTCATCCACGTTGTTTTCCCGGCGCTTGGTGATGCCATGACAACCGGGAAAAGGAAGTACATTTTCACGCATGCGCATATTTCATTTCCGCATTATTACTATCGTATAGCACGGTCGCAAAAACCGCCGTGTGAACGCAAGTGGGGCTGCACCGGTGCTAACACGCTTCTCTCTAGTAAGCAGGTTTGTGACGTGTGAACGCTCCACAAAATTTACACCGGTGTAAGATATATCGCAACAAAATACATCGGTGCAAATATGTGCCGTGTGAACACCCCTTTTGTCTCTTTCTTTCTGTCTCTGTTCGTGTCTCTTGCCCTGTCTTGCTTTATGTCCTTTGTTTGTTTGTTTTTTCTCTCTTTCTGATGCTATCTCTGTTTCTTTCTCTCTCTGTCACGATTGAGTGTACTTGCGCTCTTGCTCGCTCGCTCGCTCGCTTTCTCTCTCTCTCGTATGATTGCATGATTGATAGTGTTGTAAAGATGTGCGGTCTCTCCCGTTTCCCAGCACCGGTGTGATCTCAGCTCTGGACTCTTTTCCTGAATATTCAAGTTGTTCTGTTATGTGCTTTGTTAGTGACATGCGGTTTTATTATAGAAATGGGAAGTATGACCCATCACTCCCTCTGTTTTCTGTCTTGAATTGAAATAAAAGAAAATCTCAGTTTGTGAGATTTGAAGAATCCTGCACCTGGAGTGTGTGTGTTTCAGGACTCGGGTTTACACGCCGTCTGTTTTCAGATTAGTCACGGGTCTGTCAGTTTATCTGACTTCCGGGGGGGGGGACAGCTGTGTGTGTCTGAGTGACTCAGATGCTTTTTAGGCCTCGTGTGGCATCAGCCTCTTATGAGAAAGAGATGAATACGAGAAACTGGAAACATGCACACAATTTGTAGAGAAAACAGCACAAGATCAAGTAGCATGAGAAGGTGCGTAGAGCGAGGGAGAGGGGGAGGTGATGAGGAAAAGGTAGTGCCCTCACGAGCAACATCAGCAGGAAGCGCAGGAGAAGGAGACGTTTCAGAAAACGAGAGGAGGAAAAGGGAAAGACGGGAGGAGAGGAGTACAATTGCACAATAAACGGTGTGAGGAATTAAAGATTAGAAATGAAGGAAAGCGAGTGAGAGAGGGAGGGAGGGAGAGAGATCGGCTATGCCTTCAGTGTTGAACTGGCTGATTAAGGTGAGTGATTTAGGTGCGTGTGTCTGTCCTCATAAAGAGCCGTCTTCATATTATGTCAGTTTCTTCATAAAATCCTTTCAGTGTCTCCACGTTAGAATTTAAAGGGCTGATGACACGTTTTTGACATCTTTGGCGATGTTTTATAACATAAAAAGTAATTCCCGATGATCCATATATTAATTCACGAAGGCGCCTATTTTACAAGTTATGATAAAAAACGCGGCTATTTGGGCAAATTTGACGGGGCTGCAGCACCCAGGAGACGAAAGAGGAGGAGGAGCTATATGACGTCAGCGAAAGAACCTTCCTCCTCACTTACCGGTTTGTTGTTGATGCGACGTGTTCAGTTTATCATTATTAGTATTTTTATTAGACATATATAGTTATTATGCCTTCGCGTTGTGTTGCCGGCTTTTGCTCCAAAACCCACAAGGATGGGGTAAGTTTATTCAAGTTTCCCAGAGATCCCGAGCTGCGTGCGAAGTGGGTGAAGCAAGTCAGGCGCACTCGTGACAAGTGGGAGCCCTCACCAACATCCGTCCTGTGCTCTGAACACTTCGATTTGGATTGTTTTGACACCCTTCCCAGCTTAAAAGAATCTCTTGGGTGTTCAGTTCAGCACAAACGTGCGTTACTACCATCAGCAGTGCCTACACAGTGTTGCCAGATTGGGAGGTTTCCCGCCCAGTTGGGCGGTTTCAAGTGCATTTTGGTGGGTTTTGAACATATTTTGGGCTGGAAAACGTCAGCAGTATGTGTTGCCAGATACTGCTGAAGTTTTCCAGCCCAAAATATGTTCAAAACCCACCAAAATGCACTTGAAACCGCTCAACTGGACGGGAAACCTCCCAATTTGGCAACACTGCCAGTATTCCAGAGGGGGTCTACTCGTAGCTATGCCGGATCCAAAGACAGTCCTCCTGTCAGAACATGTGTTGTGAAACGACATAAGATAAAGGTACGTAGAGCTATAGATTCTACATGATAATCATAAAGTCGGCGTGATATCAGTCATGTATTTGCTTGTGAAAGCTTGCGGCTTTCATGTAACTGCCGCCTAGCAACGAGAGGCAAAGGGTAAAGAGAGTAGGCTATCATAGATTCTATTCGGAAGAGATCAACACAATTCTAGACTCCCAGAAGAGGAAGAGCTAGCACTAGAGAGTTCACCGGCGTTTTCATGCGCCATTTCCATTGAGTAGAACCAGAGTAGAACAGCCAGTGAACCGCAGCGTGTTCTCCCGCTGACGTCACAGCATGGCCGCGAGCCACGGACCCAGTTTTCTTGCGCTGTGCAATTAAAAGTTGGATATTCGCGTAACAACAGCTTCTTTTCACGTAATTATAACAGAAATCTAACATGTTTGCCATGTTGTATAGTTTATTTAAGAAATTGCATAGAGTCATGTTCGTGTCATCAGCACTTTAAACGATTCAGTGATTCAAAATGTTTAAAGATTCAGAACGAATCGGTGAGTCAAAACGATTCGGTGATTTCAAAATGATTCAAGATAGAATTGCACTCCTGCTCCGAACGGCGCCAAGAGACAGCGCTTCAGTTCCAAGATTTCTGCTGAATAATAGTCACAAATTTCACAATTTTGAAATCAAGCGCAATGATAATCGAGAAAGAAGAGCGTGAAGCCGTGCAAGATGTCGTGACCATTCTCGGTAAGATTAATTCTGACTGACTGATCTCCACAGGCCGTGTAGGTTCTGGAGGCGTGGCTTTGTGTGTATGGAGCGTGAGTTCAAGGAGGAAAAGAGATCCACCCCTCAATTTGTTTACGAATCAACTCACGGATTTGCTAATTTACATCAACTCGCTAACTCCTCCTACATCACACGACACCCACCAACCAGGGTTTATTCCAAGCCAGCTGTAAAGTGCTGTCTGCCCTCTTCCTCATACCTGAGCTCACAGATGCTTAGGATCAGCACACGTCACCAGTATGCCTGGCGAGTGTTGCTCTTCCAGCATCATCGGGATTCGAACTCGCTTTCTCCGGTGCCTAAGGGGCGTGTCTGACGATAACGCAAGTGTTGAATGAAGCTGTCAATCTTGGAGTCTCATCAGTGCAGATGTTCTAGAAGTGCATGCTTTATCACAGCTGCTGCTGTTTTGATGATGGCAGCCAATCAGATTAGTGCTGATTGAATTATTCGCACCTCCCAGTCTCTCCGTGACGTGACATGATGAGGGACTATCGCTTTATATTAAAGTTTGCAGAGTTGAGAAACTCTCACACAACGCAAAGAACTCGGGACGATGTGTCGTGACATCACAGACGTCTCTCAGCCAATCAGAAATGAGCGTTTTCTTGTAGGTTGTGTGACGGTTGCTTTATGTAAGAAGTTGTGTGTGTGTGTGTGTGTGTGTGTGTGTGTGTGTGTGTGTTAGGGACTAATATATGTCTCTCTCACTCTCTCTCACACACACACACACACACACACACACTGTCATGGTCACCTGTTGAAAGGAAGGGTGGGCCTCGTTTTATTTTTTTTCCATTACATCCAACACAAAGCTCTCATTGAGAAGTGTGTGTGGAGGCTCTTTCATCACATCATGCAGTTTGCACTCCAGCAAGTTGGCATTTGGTTGGCATTAAACGTCATTAGGGTGGGCTCGGGCCATAAACAGCAAGCTTCTGGGTCGTGTGTGTGTGTGAGAGAGAGAGAGAGAGAAAGAAAGAGTGATATTAAAGCAGCATGTTGCTTGTAGATGAAGCCTAAACCTCGGCGTGTTTTTAATGCACTTTGCATTCCTTTTCCGGACAAGACTCTACAAGATCCAGTTACACCCATGTTCTCTCTCTCTCCTTTTATAAACATGTTTCCACTGTTTGGTTTTCCTACATTACCCACAATGCCATGTGACTACCTGCTGATCGAGGTGGAGCAGGATTCATCCCTCACTTTTCATCTCTCCAGTGGTGCTTGAAAGTTTGTGAGCCCTTTAGAATTTTCGATATTTCTGCATAAATATGACCAAAAACAAGATCAGATTTTCACACAAGCCCTAAAAGTAGATAAAGAGAACCCAGTTAAACAAATGAGATGAAAATATTATACTTGGTCATTTATTTATTGAGAAAAATGATCCAATATTACATATCTGTAAGTGGCAAAAGTATGTGAACCTTTGCTTTCAGTATCTGGTGTGACCCCCTTGTGCAGCAATAACTGCAACTAAACGTTTCCAGTAACTGTTGATCAGTCCTGCACACCGGCTTGGAGGAATTTTAGCCCGTTCCTCCATACAGAACAGCTTCAACTCTGGGATGTTGGTGGGTTTCCTCACATGAACTGCTCGCTTCAGGTCCTTCCACAACATTTCCATTGGATTAAGGTCAGGACTTTGACTTGGCCATTCCAAAACATTCACTTTATTCTTCTTTAACCATTCTTTGGTAGAACGGCTTGTGTGCTTAGGGTTGTTGTCTTGCTGCATGACCCACCTTCTCTTGAGATTCAGTTCATGGACAGATGTCCTGACATTTTCCTTTAGAATTCGCTGGTATAATTCAGAATTCATTGTTCCATCAATGATGGCAAGCCATCCTGGCCCAGATGCAGCAAAACAGGCCCAAACCATGATACTACCACCACCATGTTTCACAGATGGGATAAGGTTCTTATGCTGGAATGCAGCGTTTTCCTTTCTCCAAACATGACGCTTCTCATTTAAACCAAAAAGTTCTATTTTGGTCTCATCCATCCACAAAACATTTTTCCAGTAGCCTTCTGGCTTGTCCATGTGATCTTTAGCAAACTGCAGACGAGCAGCAATGTTCTTTTTGGAGAGCAGTGGCTTTCTCCTTGCAACCCTGCCATGCACACCATTGTTGTTCAGTGTTCTCCTGATGGTGGACTCATGAATATTAACATTAGCCAATATGAGAGAGGCCTTCAGTTGCTTAGAAGTTCCCCTGGGGTCCTTTGTGACCTCGCCGACTATTACACACCTTGCTCTTGGACAGCGCTCGAAACTAACGGTGTCCCGATGTCCCGGGGACCATAAAAAATGTCATCGGGACACAAAATTATCATATCTGGGACAATCCCGGGACAATGGAAAAAAATAGATCTAGAAAAAAAGTTCTACATTAATATTATTTACAAAGCTGTAACACATACGTAGACATTCACCTAATTTGTCAATTTTAAAACGTTAACAGCGAAAAATACATAGTAGCTACACTTTCGATGCACCTGCATCCGTAGGCTACAGAGCAGCGCATTCTGTTCTAGAATCTTCGGCCGGTGTCCGCATTATATGGACTTGGAATGGAATTGCTACCGCACGCGCTGCACCGACTCTCGCCAGAACAAAAATGCTGAAGTGGTTGAAGCGGACCGACCGCGGGGAAGAAACTGAAAGCCCAGACATAACGTCTCCGGGACCTTCAGGATCCAAAGTGTCATCGCCTGGTCTGCAGGCAACGCGAGCAACTGAATGAACTTAATGAACACTGTTAGACACGTTATAAAATACAACAGGAATGATGTGGATGATATTGACGGAAGATACCGTTCAACAGAATAAGTGAGTTTTCTTGGTGTCTTTCTAGTTCAGAAAGTTTAGTCAGTCAGCAGCACAACTAGGCTCGGACCTGGCACTATGCTGATGGTGCTAACATTTGCACCCACGCTTCGGCAGCGAAAGTTCATAAAATGGATAACGGAAAGTTCATAAAAATGGATAACGGTAATGGATAACGGAAAGTTCATAAAAATGGATAACGGAAAGTTCATAAAAATGGATAACGGTAATGGATAACGGAAAGTTCATAAAAATGGATAACGGAAAGTTCATAAAAATGGATAACGGTAATGGATAACGGAAAGTTCATAAAAATGGATAACGGTAATGGATAACGGAAAGTTCATAAAAATGGATAACGGTAATGGATAACGGAAAGTTCATAAAAATGGATAACTGTAATGGTGAAAATGATAAGTTGGCCTTATAAGTGCCAACAGATATTCAAGGTATAAGTAGATGAAATGAACATAAAAGGGGTCTTATTTTCAGCTAAAGTGTACTGCAGATGTAGGGAGTTGAAACATTTTCTGAATGAGCTAGTTGGCCCCTTTAAATAAACGGGTATCTATTCATACAGTGAGATCGCCGAAGTTTAATAAACTGAAAATGCAATAACTGTAATTTTGAAGTAGATGATGTATAGGACATGTGTCGCTTGTGTCTTGTGACTTATTGTAAAAATGATATAAAGGGTTCAAAATCGCATAGTTACAAATATAATAGTAACTTCATATGATGGGCGGCACGGTGGTGTAGTGGTTAGCACTGTCGCCTCACAGCAAGAAGGTCCTGGGTTCGAGCCCCGGGGCCAGTGAGGGCCTTTCTGTGTGGAGTTTGCATGTTCTCCCCGTGTCCGCGTGGGTTTCCTCAGGGTGCTCTGGTTTCCCCCACAGTCCAAAGACATGCAGGTTAGGTTAACTGGTGACTCTAAATTGACCGTAGGTGTGAATGGTTGTCTGTGTCTATGTGTCAGCCCTGTGATGACCTGGCGACTTGTCCAGGGTGAACCCCGCCTTTCGCCCGTAGTCAGCTGGGATGGGCTCCAGCTTGCCTGCGACCCTGTAGGGCAGGATAAAGCGGCTAGAGATAATGAGATGAGATGAGACTTCATATGATAATATTAACCACTGGTTATTTCAGAGAGGAAAAAAATGGGGACACTATTGCTTCCATTCGGGACAATACAACACAGAATTCGGGACCACTGGGGGACACAAAGAAAAAAAGTTAATTTCGAGCCCTGCTCTTGGAGTGATCTTTGTTGGTCGACCACTCCTGGGGAGGGTAACAATGGTCTTGAATTTCCTCCATTTGTACACAATCTGTCTGACTGTGGATTGGTGGAGTCCAAACTCTTTAGAGATGGTTTTGTAACCTTTTCCAGCCTGATGAGCATCAACAACGCTTTTTTCTGAGGTCCTCAGAAATCTCCTTTGTTCGTGCCATGATACACTTCCACAAACATGTGTTGTGAAGATCAGACTTTGATAGATCCCTGTTCTTTAAATAAAACAGGGTGCCCACTCACACCTGATTGTCATCCCATTGATTGAAAACACCTGACTCTAATTTCACCTTCAAATTAACTGCTAATCCTAGAGGTTCACATACTTTTGCCACTCACAGATATGTAATATTGGATCATTTTCCTCAATAAATAAATGACCAAGTATAATATTTTTGTCTCATTTGTTTAACTGGGTTCTCTTTATCTACTTTTAGGACTTGTGTGAAAATCTGATGATGTTTTAGGTCATATTTATGCAGAAATATAGAAAATTCTAAAGGGTTCACAAACTTTCAAGCACCACTGTACCTCTACAAAGCGATGCAGTAGTGCTTTAATCCTTCACTCTCTCCAGCTCTCTTATCTTTTATTTTCTTGACAATACTTTTTTTTTTGCAATTCCTCGAAAGTTTAAATACTTTAATTGAAACCCAAGTGGTGTGAGAGATCGGCTCACGAGTCATGAATCGAATCATAACTCCCTGAATCAGAGTGAAGCAAATCGTGACACAAGCGAAGCTTTCCATCCCGCGTGTTCGTGACTCGTATCACTCTTGAAGTCTTCGCATCATTATTTACTCGTAGGAAAATATTAAGGCCTGGGATAGTTTTCCAGTCAGTTCCTGTTCGAGTATTTTTAAATAAGTTTGGCTTTTAAGGTCACGGTATCGACCACAGAACGTGCTGACACTGGAGACTCCTTCCATAAACCCTAAAAAAAAAAAATCACTGACTCATCCTTACCGAAGAACGTGTTTTTCATCTCCATCATCAAACTTGGGTTACATCAAGCGTCCGCCGAACAGCGAATAAGCAGTTACTATGGAAATGATGACGTATTCGAAGGAGCATGTTGACATAAAAATAACACCAGCGCTGAGGCGCGCGTGTGTGTATACAGTTAGGTCCATATATATTTGGACACTGACACAAATTATGTCTTTTACCTGTTTACTGAAACATATTCAAGTTATAGTTATGTAATGGACATGGACATAAAGTCCAGACTTTCAGCTTTCATTTGAGGGTATCCACATTAAAATTGGATGAAGGGTTTAGGAGTTTCAGCTCCTTAACATGTGCCACCCTGTTTTTAAAGGGACCAAAAGTAATTGGACAATTGACTCCAAGGCTATTTCATGGGCAGGTGTGGGCAATTCCTTCATTATGTCATTCTCAATTAAGCAGATAAAAGGCCTGGAGTTGATTTGAAGTGTGGTGCTTGCATTTGGAAGGTTTTGCTGTGAAGAAAACATGCGGTCAAAGGAGCTCTCCATGCAGGTGAAACAAGCCATCCTTAAGCTGCGAAAACAGAAAAAACCCATCCGAGAAATTGCTACAATATTAGGAGTGGCAAAATCTACAGTTTGGTACATCCTGAGAAAGAAAGAAAGCACTGGTGAACTCATCAATGCAAAAAGACCTGGACGCCCACAGAAGACAACAGTGGTGGATGATCGCAGAATAATTTCCATGGTGAAGAGAAACCCCTTCACAACAGCCAACCAAGTGAACAACACTGTCCAGGAGGTAGGCGTATCAATATCCAAATCTACCATAAAGAGAAGACTGCATGAAAGTAAATACGGAGGGTTCACTGCACGGTGCAAGCCACTCATAAGCCTCAAGAATAAAAAGGCTAGATTGGACTTTGCTAAAAAACATCTAAACAAGCCAGCACAGTTCTGGAAGAACATTCTTTGGACAGATGAAACCAAGATCAACCTCGACCAGAATGATGGCAAAAAAAAAGTATGGCGAAGGCGTGGTACAGCTCATGATCCAAAGCATACCACATCATCTGTAAAACACGGCGGAGGCAGTGTGATGGCTTGGGCATGCATGGCTGCCAGTGGCACTGGGTCACTAGTGTTTATTGATGATGTGACACAGGACAGAAGCAGCCGGATGAATTCTGAGGTATTCAGAGACATACTGTGTGCTCAAATCCAGCCAAACTGATTGGTCGGCGTTTCATAATACAGATGGACAATGACCCAAAACATAAAGCCAAAGCAACCCAGGAGTTTATTAAAGCAAAGAAGTGGAATATTCTTGAATGGCCAAGTCAGTCATCTGATCTCAACCCAATTGAGCATGCGTTTCACTTGTTAAAGACTAAACTTCAGACAGAAAGGCCCACAAACAAACAGCAACTGAAAACCGCTGCAGTAAAGGCCTGGCAGAGCATTAAAAAGGAGGAAACACAGCGTCTGGTGATGTCCATGAGTTCAAGACTTCAGGCAGTCATTGCCAACAAAGGGTTTTCAACCAAGTATTAGAAATGAACATTTTATTTACAATTATTTAATTTGTCCAATTACTTTTGAGCCCCTGAAATGAAAGGATTGTGTTTAAAAAATGCTTTAGTTCCTCACGTTTTTATGCAATCATTTTGTTCAACCCACTGAATTAAAGCTGAAAGTCTGAACTTCAACTGCATCTCAATTGTTTTGTTCAAAATTCATTGTGGTAATGTACAGAACCAAAACTAGAAAAATGTTGCCTCTGTCCAAATATTTATGGACCTAACTGTATGTGTTAAAGTATTGCATAGAATTACAAATAATTCTGTCACACTCGATCCTTGCACCCTGTCTTCGCTCAGTGTTGAACGTTTGGGTTTGATCATTGAGCCGTTGAAGAAAAAAACTAGGTGGAAATTCATGTTTTTCCCTGAAAAGTCACATGTTCAAGAGTTACAGCATGTGCATCTCGATTGGCATGAAACGCTGACCTTCGTGGTAGTTTGTGATGTTTATATTGACAGATTAGATGGAATGGGAAGGCAGTTGTTCTGTCTCTCTCTCACACGCACGCACACGCACGCACGTATGTTTTAATTTTCTCCACTGCCTACTACTTCTTCCCCTGGTAAATTTAACGCTTCCGAGAATAGCAACTTCTCTGTGTGCGTCCTCCCCCCCTTTTTTTTCCCCTCCTCTGCACTTCCTCATTTATATAGCACAGTTTCAGCTTAAATGATTCACAAATCATTTCAGTTTTTTATTATTAGTAGTATTATTTATAGTTGTACAGGTTACAAAGGGGGGAAAAACATCATCGATTGTATTCTTCCCTCAGGTCCCAGAGATCATCAGCACCCTGAGGCAGGCCGGTAAGAGCTCTGCCCGTCAGGAGGACACGCCCGCCACCCAACCTGGTGACTCTCGGCAAGACGCCAGTCATCAGGACACCCCGGAATCAGCGACGGCCTTCGCCAAAAAGTTCGAGGTGCTGTTCTGCGGGCGGGCGGTGGTGGCACGGAAGAACGCTCCCCCGGCGCTGATAGACGAGTGCATCGAGAAGTTCAGCCGAGCCAACGCTACCAACTCTCTGGCTGCCGGGATCAGGAGAGCCTTCTCACTCACGCAGGTCAACATCCACAGGCTTTAATAAACAGGAAAACAATCAAGTACATCCTGACGTGTGCCATTCCTTTTATTCCTCTTCTACCACAGTAATTTGACAAAAGCATTTTTTTTCCATTTATTAACCTCCTAGGGCTTAGCGGTCACATGCGTGGACAGCACTTTTTAGAAATTCGGAACAAGAATCCACATATGTGGACATACTTCTTTTTCTCTAAAAGTACATCTTATCAAAAGATGATGCTTAGTTTTTATTCTAATCAGGTTCTAATAAGCCCAACTAGCAAAGAGAAATAAAAAATGCATGTAAAAAAAAACGCTTGGGCCTTAGGAGGTTAAAGAACGTTATGTTGTACTGCCTTTATTGTCGCCGCTTTTTTTTTTTCCCCCCCTCAGTGGAGTCTCTTAAACCCCACTCCAGGTAACATGCTCATGCTCCTTTGCCCTTCAGGTGATAAACGGAGTGAACGATGGAGGAGGAAAGAGGACGCTGTTTTTCCGGAGAGATCCGACCTTCCCGTCTCTGCAGGCGCTGGATGAGAACGGCATCTCGCCAGAACTACAGCGCCGGTCGGCGAACGGAGCCACAGGGGTTCAGCCAACCAGCCTGCAGGAGAACAGGACCATGTTATTTACGGTGAACATTAAAAAAAAAAAAATCAAACTCAAATCACATGTGATGCTGAAGAATTCTCGATTCTGATTGGTCCGACTCCTTGTCTATAAAAGCAAGCAGGTTTCTTTCATATAACACCACATCGAAGAAATATCAAAGTAAACGAGTTCTGACTGGTGCACGATACAAACAGTGCTTACGTTAAGCGTTTATTCTGGCTTTGTAGCTACAACGCAGGATGATTATCTGGCTGCGCTGCACGCATACTGATTTCAGCTGGGTTTTTTTTTTTTTTGGACCAGTGAGTGAAGAAATGTTGATGAGAGTCGATAAAATGGCTGACCACGTGAACACAAACAAGCATCCCGGACCATTATGCAGTTTTGTCATCGTCGTAATAATTTAATTTAATATTCTATAACCAGGACCTGAGCGCAGCATTAGCACTTAGAAATCCGTCTCAGCTCTGACTTCCTGTATCCGTCCTCAAGATCTTATCCAGATGCCCTCCTGTACATGTTCCAGATCCTGCCCTGGACGATCCTCTTAAAGTCTGGAAAGAGGATTATTTTATTTATTTATTTATTTATTTATTTGACGTCAAGTTGTAGAAGGGCTCCATAGTACGAGTGTTTTTACACATCTGAAATCTTCATCTTGTTCGAAACATCACGGATTTTCCAATATTCATGGATGCAAACGGCGCGCCTTTTGGCGGATGCCGCCTTTTTCACGGCTGTCTGGGGGACTTGTGTGAATTGTGCAGATCCGATGAGGTTTTTTTTTTTTTTAGGAGGGGGCGTTGGAGTGTCTGATTATAATTTCATCAAAGTAAATTCTGTATTAAAGGTCCCATGGCATGGTGGTTTGTTGATGCTTTAAACGGGCTCGTGGAGGCTTCCGGATGTTATATCCGCAGCCTTTCTCGAAATGAACCCTTGGCAAGTAAATATAGCCTCCTGGGAGAAAGCCCCATTTCAGCGCTTTTCCCAGTGCGTCGTTTTGTTAATGAGAAGCAGGAGGCGGGGAAGGGTAGAGGGTGGGGGCGGGCCATGGGGGGAGGGGCTTGACCAAGCTGCGGCCATGCTAGCTGTGTGTGAACAGTAGCAATGGCAGGTCAAGCAACAGTCCAAGCTTTCGCTTTTGACCCGGAGTCCGACTTCACAAGTCTAAATAAGGGAGTGGGAAAATGTGTGTACAACACTAGTAGTATAGTATAGTAGTATAGTGTTTGCGTGCACACACATACTCACTGCTATCAGCGCCTGTAGCCATGCTGCTAAGACAAAACCCCGTTCTCCCTCGGACTCCTTTCGTAAACTCAACGTGACACAGAGAACAGAGAGTGAGAGTGTTCGGAGTGGTAGTTTACGAACGTATAATACCCTAGGCTTGAACACGCACTCCATAACCAAAGAGGATAGAAGCAGCAACTACAGCAACATATTGCTTATCCAACAGAAGACATGCATTGCGGAGCAACAGTCAAACATAAGCTCATAAGTTACAGTCAATTTCCAGACTAAACTCAGTTTAACAGAGCATGCTGCATGCTCTTTAGTTTTGTAGCGCAGATTACCTGGCTAACTGCAGGAAGCGGTTAGCTGCACAGCTAATGTAGCCATTGCTAGGCTAACGCACCGATTTTAAAACACGGCAAAACGACCAGTTATACACTTACTTGTTGGGTGTTTGTGGCTGATGCGGCAGGGATGCTTGGTACGGACCCAGGCTTCAGTGACAGTTGATGCGCAAAACCTGCCCTGTACTGTCCCAAGTTGTGGAAACATTCCTCAGGAAAATGCTTCCGACAAACATACACCGTCTTAGGTAGACTCGACGGCGTATTATTGGAGTAAATAAAATTAAGCCACTGCGTCTTCAGGGGCTCTCCCGTCGGCAGTAAAAACAGACTCCTTTCTGTGTTGTCACATCCATGTACAGCGCAATTTCCATGTTTCGCTCGCTTAGGTGATGCCATGTTGTTGTGTCCTCTATGGTCTCCTCACTACAACTGGGCGGGGCAATCCATACAGTGGGTGGGAATCCAGAGGGGGGGCGTGGGGATCATCTCCCTTGCTGACGTAGTAAAGGGAAGAGTTTATCAACGCGCCGTTTTGACGCGCCATTCTCAAATGTTGGGCATAGTTTGGTTTACACATTATGAAATTTCTAGCCACTGGGGTGACTTAAGAAGGTCAGAGGAACTCATTTTAACGTAAAAAAACCTCAGAAAGTGAAAATTTCATGCCATGGGACCTTTAAAATTACTAAATAAGCAAATGCCGTTACAGTCCATGAAACATAGGAAGTATGAGAAGAAAACAGTAAATCAGAAAGCTGCGCACGTAAAGCCAGTTGGCTGCGCGCCATTATCTGCTGCTGGCTGCACTTCACTGCATGCGCAAGGCTTTCCATCAGTCCAACGTAAATTACGCAAGTTACGTAATTAGGATGCAGTGCTGCAGCACTGCAACTATTGTTCTTCTACGTGTTTCTTCTTCTTCTTCTTCTTCCTACGCAAATTTCAATTTCGAATAACTCAATAACCGTACGTCGCACACAGACAAACAATATATCAAAACGTGCGGCTCGATGGGACTCGCTATGCTATTACTTTTCTCTACAGAATACGATTTTTTCGCAACGTAGTCGCGAAAAAATCGCCCAAAAAAACCCCATTCATTTCTATGGAATTAATTGAAAAAAAGCACTTTTTCAAACATCCGCTGCTCTGGCATGCTTTCACCTAGAGACGTGATTCAAAGGCCCAATCCCAATTCTAATTTCTACCCCTCCCCCTACCCCTTCCCCTTGGCCCTTCCCCTTGAAACTGAGCTACAAGTGATAGGGCTTGAAATTCAACCCCTACGTATTGGGATAGCCCTTCAACGATCGCATACGTCATCGCGTACCTCCGTCAGCGTTTACGTTAGCAAAACGCGACCAAATGCGTCATTGGCTGCGACCAGCCGCTACAGTCAGAGCCAGAACCAGAAATCTCTGCTGGCAGGGTGTGATTTGTTAACTAACACCACTGAATGGGATATCTTTGGCGCTTCGTGCACCACATCCGACAGAATGAGGTGTCAGAACACTCATGTAAACAATAAAAGCGAGAATAACAGAACAAAACGTACGCAGTCAAGCAACCGAAAACAATACTCACTCCCAAAGCTTTTTAGCAGCAGCTTGGATTTCAGAAATCGCTGCTCATTCTCAGCTCGAAAGCGAATCAAGCGGCGTGTTTCCTCTGGATAACAACTTAAAACACGTAAATAATGGAGAAAATACATTTATGACAATCTTTCGCCGCGGGAACCGCCATCTTTCTGAAATCCGCATGAAATCTCGCTGAAATCCGCATGGCATTGTGGGAAATCACTCAAACCCCTTTGTTCGGAGTCAGCTCCAGGAAAATCTCCGTTTGGAGGGGTACAGAAGCTCTACCCCTTCCCCTACCCCTCCGCGTTAACTGGGATTGGGATACCCCTACCCCTTCACGTGAACGCGCAAAATGGAGGGGAAGGGCCAAGGGGTTGGTCCAAGGGGTGAAATGGGATTCGGCCAAACTCTAAAACGTAGGAAAACTTCTCCTCTGTGGATCTGGCATTCAACTTTTCTGCTAGGTTCTGCACTTTCGGATCAGTCCCGGCTCAAACGCCATGTGGGTTCCGGGAGAAAATCCGGCTTTTGAATGGCTGTCTATTGCGTTACACACCAGTAGAGCTCGTTTACTTAGAGTGTAGAGAGCTTGAAAAAATAGCTCAAACTTTCTCGCTTAAACTGTGGTTTCAGCCACAAATTTCACTCTACAGACATAAATTTCTCAAAAGTAGTAGTCACACTTGTCCTGATTCACACAATGTGTTTACCTAACCGATAGGATTTACAGTTTTTGAATGAGAAGCCTCAAACTGAGGAGAGTGCAGCCGAGAGGCCTCATTGACACCCATTATAAACGTGACAGAAAAGTCATTCATTTTTAACTCGCTCTAGTGTCCTCATTTTTAACACTACAGACAAAAAATTACATCAGTGTATTCAGGAGACTCTTCTAGCGCTCAATGTGAAAGAATTTTGTGAATAGCTGTTTTTGTTGTCGAGTTATTTGTCGTTGTTCGAGGCCTGCGCCTGAGCAAAAAACAGCAGACACCTGACAAAATCTTGTGTGTCTTAACGCTCCTGCTCAGGCCCGTCGCCATGCCAACTGGGGTCAGTGAGGGAGCAGGGGGGGGGCTGCTGTCTCAAGCACACACATAAATCATGGCATTGTAGCTTCATAGCAGGTCACACATTCACGGCCAGCGAACATGCGTGACCGAATTGCTTCGCGCACTGCATCCTCTCACAATTTCCCCCGGGGAATTGTCCGGTCTAGTTGGCTTTTAGTGCGCAGCTTCCTGGTTTACTGTTTTCTTCTCATACTTGTACTTCCTATGTTTCATGGACTGTAACGGCATTTGCTTATTTAATAATTTTAATACAGAATTTACTTTGATGAAATTATAATCAGACACTCCAACGCGCCCCCCCCCAAAAAAAAAAAAAAAAAACTCATTGGATCTGCACAATTCACACAAGTCCCCCAGACAGCCGTGAAAAAGGCGGCATCCGCCAAAAGGTGCGCCGTTTGCATCCATGAATATTGGACAGCTAGTAAAGAAGCAGGGTCATGGGTGCTCCAGCGAGTGATGAAGGATCCACTGTGGATCGTCCTGGACTTTTCAGTCCTGTCGTCGTAAAACTGCTGATCCAGCTTTTTACAGTTTCCCCTGGGTGTGTAAATTCCACCGAGACGATAAAATCATGTAAAAGCCCGAACCAGATTGAACAAAGGTCACGCGGACGTGGTAAAGCTGAATCAGGCATTTGGGAAAGGGTGTTAATCCTGAGCATGTTGACTCTCGAGATAAGTCTGAGGCTGTGAGGTTGGGTTTTTCTTCCTTTAGAAATATTCAGTTACTTTCTTTAGGTGCGCCGACCATTTTGTCCCTCTTTAACGTGACCCTCATGCTACAGCCTTGGCCACGTATTCGAGCCAGCAGCGTTCTTCAACACACAGACACGCATGCTGTAATGCCGGCGCACGGACGTAAAAAGGTTGAGATCCTGTAAACGGGGTGGAGTGATTGGGCTACTGTCGTAAATTTATTCCAGAAGCTTCCACGTGATGAGTAATTTCGTGCTGTAATAATGAATCCTGCCCGGAGATCTTGGGAATGACGGCATCTTTGATTTTAGAGACTCACTTTTATTAGGAAGAGTGACACAGTTTATATATAAAAATAATAATCAACTCCGTAACTGTGGTCTCACTTCAGTGAGGAAAAATGCATGTGCTTGTCTCATGCTAGTGAAACCACACTGATGCATACACACACACACACACACACACACACACACACACACACACACACACAGGCCTGGAGAATGTTTGAACACACTGGTTTCACTGAATGATTGATAGTAAGTGGATGATGTCAGAGCCAGGACAAGTGTGAGCAACCCATAAAGCATTTAACGTTCTATCTCTCTCTCTCTCCCTCTCCTCCCCCCTCTCGTTCATTTTTCACACACTCACTTTTATATCTTTTCTTTTTTGTAGATCGGGCGCTCTCAGATCTTCCTGGTGAGTCCTGACAGTAAGAAAGTGGCCATCGAGAAGAGCTTCAGGGAAATCTCTTTCTGCTCACAGGTCTCTCACACACACACACACACACACACACACACACACACACACACACACACACACACACACACACACTATCACTGGTTCTCAGGCTTTTTTCTTTTTCTTCCAGGAACCCTTTTAACTATGAAGGGAAAAAAAATTACCCTGTCTGATTTACTTTAAGAACATAAACCAGTTATTCAAATATGATCAGGTCTGAGTCACTGAAGGAGGCGTGGCCTCTGTGCTTGTTAATTTTTTTTCATTAGGTGTGGTCTCCAGCTGTTAGTTCTACATAAGGAGGTGTGGTCTCTGTGGCTATTACTTTTTGCCTAATGGGGCGTGGCCTCTGTCCCTAATAGTTCTACATAAGGAGGTGTGGTCTCTGTGGCTATTATTTTTTGCCTAATGGGGCGTGGCCTCTGTCCCTAATACGGTAGTTCTACATGAGGAGGTGTGGTCTCTGTGGCTATTAGTTCTACTTATGGAGGCGTGGCCTCTGTGGCTATTTTTGCTTAATGGGGCGTGGCCTCTGTCCCTAATAGTTCTACATAAGGAGGCGTGGCCTCTGGCTATTAGTTCTACTAAAGGAGGCGTGGCCTCTGTAGCTACTATTTTTGTTTAATGGGCGTGGCCTCTGTCCCTAATAGTTCTACATAAGGAGGTGTGGTCTCTGGCTATTAGTTCTACTAAAGGAGGCGTGGCCTCTGTAGCTACTATTTTTGTTTAATGGGGCGTGGCCTTTGTCCCTAATAGTTTTACATAAGGAGGTGTGGTCTCTGTGGCTATTAGTTCTACTTATGGAGGCGTGGCCTCTATCCCTAATAGTTCTACATAAGGAGATGTGGTCTCTGGCTATTAGTTCTACTAAAGGAGGCGTGGCCTCTGTAGCTACTATTTTTGTTTAATGGGGCGTGGCCTCTGTCCCTAATAGTTCTACATAAGGTGTGGCTTCTAAGTTCTACTTAAGGAGGTGTGGTCTCTGGCTATTAGTTCTACTAAAGGAGGCGTGTCCTCTGTGGCTATTATTTTTGCTTAATGGGGCGTGGCCTCTGTCCCTAATAGTTCTACATAAGGAGGTGTGGTCTCTGGCTATTAGTTCTACATAAGGAGGTGTGGCCTCTGTGGCTATTATTTTTGTTTAATGGGGCGTGACCTCTGTCCCTAATAGTTCTACATAAGGAGGTGTGGTCTCTGTGGCTATTAGTTCTACTTATGGAGGCATGGCCTCTGTGGCTATTTTTGCTTAATGGGGCGTGGCCTCTATCCCTAATAGTTCTTCATAAGGAGATGTGGTCTCTGGCTATTAGTTCTACTAAAGGAGGCGTGGCCTCTGTAGCTACTATTTTTGTTTAATGGGGTGTGGCCTCTGTCCCTAATAGTTCTACATAAGGTGTGGCTTCTTAGTTCTACTTAAGGAGGTGTGGTCTCTGGCTATTAGTTCTGCTAAAGGAGGCGTGTCCTCTGTGGCTATTATTTTTGCTTAATGGGGCGTGGCCTCTGTCCCTAATAGTTCTACATAAGGAGGTGTGGTCTCTGGCTATTAGTTCTACATAAGGAGGTGTGGCCTCTGTGGCTATTATTTTTGTTTAATGGAGCGTGGCCAATGTCCCTAATAGTTCTACATAAGGAGGTGTGGCTTCTTAGTTCTACAAACCCGATTCCAAAAAAGTTAGGACAAATTGTAAATAAAAACGGAATGCAATGATGTGTAAGTTTCAAAATTCCATATTTTATTCAGAATAGAACATAGATGACATATCAAATGTTTAAACTGAGAAAATGTATCATTTAAAGAGAAAAATTAGGTGATTTTTAAATTTCATGACAACAACACATCTCAAAAAAGTTGGGACAAGGCCATGTTTACCACTGTGAGACATCCCCTTTTCTCTTTACAGCAGTCTGTAAATGTCTGGGGACTGAGGAGACAAGTTGCTCAAGTTTAGGGATAGGAATGTTAACCCATTCTTGTCTAATGTAGGATTCTAGTTGCTCAACTGTCTTAGGTCTTTTTTGTCGTATCTTCCGTTTTATGATGCGCCAAATGTTTTCTATGGGTGAAAGATCTGGACTGCAGGCTGGCCAGTTCAGTACCCGGACCCTTCTTCTACGCAGCCATGATGCTGTAATTGATGCAGTATGTGGTTTGGCATTGTCATGCTGGAAAATGCAAGGTCTTCCCTGAAAGAGACGTCATCTGGATGGGAGCATATGTTGCTCTAGAACCTGGATATACCTTTCAGCATTGATGGTGTCTTTCCAGATGTGTAAGCTGCCCATGCCACACGCACTAATGCAACCCCATACCATCAGAGATGCAGGCTTCTGAACTGAGCGCCGATAACAACTTGGGTCGTCCTTCTCCTCTTTAGTCCGAATGACACGGCGTCCCTGATTTCCATAAAGAACTTCAAATTTTGATTCGTCTGACCACAGAACAGTTTTCCACTTTGCCACAGTCCATTTTAAATGAGCCTTGGCCCAGAGAAGACGTCTGCACTTCTGGATCATGTTTAGATACGGCTTCTTCTTTGAACTATAGAGTTTTAGCTGGCAACGGCGGATGGCACGGTGAATTGTGTTCACAGATAATGTTCTCTGGAAATATTCCTGAGCCCATTTTGTGATTTCCAATACAGAAGCATGCCTGTATGTGATGCAGTGCCATCTAAGGGCCCGAAGATCACGGGCACCCAGTATGGTTTTCCGGCCTTGACCCTTACGCACAGAGATTCTTCCAGATTCTCTGAATCTTTTGATGATATAATGCACTGTAGATGATGATGATGATATGTTCAAACTCTTTGCAATTTTACACTGTCGAACTCCTTTCTGATATTGCTCCACTATTTGTCGGCGCAGAATTAGGGGGATTGGTGATCCTCTTCCCATCTTTACTTCTGCGAGCCGCTGCCACTCCAAGATGCTCTTTTTATCCCCAGTCATGTTAATGACCTATTGCCAATTGACCTAATGAGTTGCAGTTTGGTCCTCCAGCTGTTCCTTTTTTGTACCTTTAACTTTTCCAGCCTCTTATTGCCCCTGTCCCAACTTTTTTGAGATGTGTTGCTGTCATGAAATTTCAAATGAGCCAATATTTAGCATGAAATTTCAAAATGCCTCACTTTTGACATTTGATATGTTGTCTATGTTCTATTGTGAATACAATATCAGTTTTTGAGATTTGTAAATTATTGCATTCCGTTTTTATTTACAATTTGTACTTTGTCCCAACTTTTTTGGAATTGGGGTTGTACTTAAGGAGGGGTGGTCTCTGTGGCTCTTAGTTCTACTTATGGAGGCGTGGCCTTTTTGACTATTAGTTCTAGTTATGCAGGCGTGGCTCTTGTGGCTATTATTTTTGCTTTATGGGGCGTGGCCTCTGTCAATAGTTCTACATAAGGAGGTGTGGCCTCTGTGGCTATTAGTTCTAGTTATGGAGGCAGGGCTTCTGTGGCTATTAGTTCTACTTATGGAGGCGTGGCTTCTGTGAATATTGTTTTTGCTAAATGAGGCATGGCATCTGTCCCTAATAGTTTGACATGAGGAGGTGTGGCTTCTGCCTTAGTTCTACTTAAGGAGGTGTGACCTCTATAGCTATTATTTCTACTAAAGGAGGTGTGGCCTCTGTGGCTATTAGTTTTACTTCAGGAGACCTTGTGTACTGGTCATTTCCATTTCCAGTTGAGAGCACGTTGTGTGCATTTTGGCTGTTGCTTCTCACCAGAGCTTTTTATGTTTGCGTGTTTGAATGTTTTGTCCGCCAGTTGTGGCGTAGCTCCGGACCTGGTTTTGGCTTCGGTTCCCTTCAGGCCTTGGTCCACCTTGGGTGATGCCTGTGCTCCTTGATATGGACTGCAGTGAGCTCGTTGCTCTTTTAACATCAGGGTTGTCCAGCGCTCTGTGCGGCAGTGCTTTTGTGCTCGGTGCAGCGATGTGGCGTCGTAGTGGCTGTGCAGGTGGTTTGGGATTTATCTTCGTGCATGTTGTGGTAGGACTGTGAGGAGCTACGCCGTTGGAATTGCATCCTGATCCTCTTTTGATGAACTTTTTTTTTTCCCCCCTAATTGTAAAGCGACCCTTGGGTGTGAGAAAGGCGCTATATGAATTCAACATTATTATTATTATTATTATTATTATTATTCTGCAGCTATTAATTCTACTCAGAGGCGTGGCTTCAGTCAGGGGCGCAGATACGTTTTTTGAACTGGGGGGAGACAAAGCTGCCAGCAAACCAACCCCACCCCCAACATGTGTTGTGCGAGGAATATATGCATATAACTATGCCTGTGTGTTGCGTGAGCGGCGGTCAGTCAACAACTCTTCGCAAAGTTTCCTTATGAAACAATATGCTCGCTGAAATTATGGCAGGGAACGCCAGATTAAACATTAAAACTGCCTTCTGAGCACTGTATCTACAGGCTGCCACCGAAAGAAGGAGGCTACCAGAAAGGCATCTCTACTCCGTACGATTTTACTTTCACTACGACATTACTTTGAACAGACTATCAAAAAATTGCAAGGTGATATGATAAAGTAAGGCACAGTTTACTTACAGTCGTTGTTTTTTGAAAAAAACGATGCAATCGTTTTCTCCCTTTTTGGTTTGGCACCCTTCATCATGCCGTGTTGGGGTCCTGAACTAGGAGCTGTCCCCGATATGCCTGTCAAACTTGTTGTGGGTAACCATAGCAACCAAGCTCGAGCTCGCAACCTGTGCAGTCTGCGCAGCTCAACCAACCGAATATCAGTCTTTGTTTTGTTTTATGTGAGTTGTTGCAACTATGTATGTACTGCTGTGCACCTCAATAAACCGAATGGTAATTAGTCTTTTGATTTTTCCGTGAGGTTTGCCTTATGCAAAGAAAGACAGCATAGACGTTTTTTCCTCCCTATAAGTGGGGGGGACCGAACGAGGTGAATTTAAATCCGGGTGGGACGAATCCCACCCTCTATCTGCGCCCGTGGCTTCAGTGCTTGTCCATCACAGAGAATGAGGCGTGGTCTGAAACACTTCCTCAGCTGTAAATCGAACCCGAGGGTTTAACTGCATCTTTTTATACTTCTGCTTGTCACCATCTGTGTCGGAAATTCATGTTTGTTTATTATGTAAAGCAATTTTAGTGCACATTTGAAACCTGGGAAGTGTGTGTGTGTGCAGGGGATAAGGCATGTGGATCATTTCGGGTTTATCTGCAGAGAGTCAGATGACGGCGGGAGCTGCCAATTTGTGTGCTACGTGTTCCAGTGTACAGACGAGGCTCTGGTGAGGATGCATTAAAGAACCAAGTGATGAATAATTAATTAATTCTGATGAGCAGTGTGTGGTGTTGTGTATAACTTTTTTTTTTTTGTGGGTCCTGATCCCACGGGCAGGTGGACGAGATCATGCTGACTCTGAAGCAGGCGTTCTCCGTGGCCGCCCTGCAGAAAACCAGTAGGACCCAGAGCCTGCAGTGTGACTCCTGCCCCATGCAGGAGATGCACCGCCTCTGTGACCACATCGAGGGTCAGAAGCGAATTACACACACACACTGCAAATCAGCTGATTTTACATTTAGACACGCCCACAAATCTCCAAAAAAGGCGAAGAGAGCTGGAAATGACCAAATGACAGCTAAAGGTTGAATTATATTATTATGTACTCGTAACTTTGCACGCAAGATGGCTGCTGTGTAATTTTTTTTTTAAGTCAAATAATAATCACCTTCCAGTCCACTGGAAGGTATGTTTTACGTACCAGTCTTCGGGATTTCCGTAAATTGGGCAGTACAGGTAGTCGTCGACTTGCAACTGCGTTTGGTTACGACTGACCGGTCGTAAACCGATCTGGTCGTAAGTTGGCCTATGTTAAATGAACGTAAGTATATTGTGATGTGTAATGATATATTGTAATCATCTTTTTTTTTTTTTTGTGATCAACTTTTTTATTGTTTTTTCTTGGGGGGGCAGACGGTTACACAGTACATTCATTAAAAAGAAACCTTCTGGTACACATGGATAGATGCATATAGTCCTTTCAGTCCATATACCAGGGTATGGCCCACAAGGACATTACAAGGAAAGAGAAAAACAGATAAGTAAAAACATAAGAAGAAAAAAGCACTCAGCCAAAAACAAAACACAATAATGGTAGTAATACAAATTAAAATTATGTAGACATCCCTGTACTGTAGGTACACTCACTGAAGAGGGGATTTACTTAAATCTTGAATTCTACCTAGGAATGATTGCCATTTCTGTAAAGTGGAAGGCATGGCCTTGTTTAGTCTAGCTGTGTGATATTCTAAATTAACGATATTGTCCAAGTAGTTAATCCAAAGTTTACGAGGTGGAACCTGGGGGTTAATCCATAATTGCAAAATTACTTTTTTGGCGGCTGTAAAGTCTGTCATCAACATTCTCTGTTGGATAAGGGCATAGTCTAGATCAGTGATGTCATTCAGAAGACAAATGTGTGGTGTTTTTGGGATATATATTGTAATCATCTTAGTCTTATTTTATCAACATTTTCTTATTTCATTACCTTGGCTCATTATTTGGTTTAAGTCAAACCCTGCATACTCAGGGGTGAAAGTCACTTTTATTTCTTGCCGGTCTATTATTTTGAGTCATAGTGCGCAGTGCGTGCCGAAAAATACACCTAATTATTTATTATTGTCTACTTATCAAGCATTCACTAGGACTTCTTATCACTCAGTAGTACTGGTATAGTACTCCTTTTATCACACTATCACGCTTTCATCCACCTGTATCAGTTTTTGATTATAAATAAATTGCAAACACATCATTTCAACAACACAGTCGTTCTAATTACGTTTTTTTTTAGCTGAACAGTTGAAAACTAACTTTTCATTTTGGACATTGGACACAGAACAGTGTTAAGCCTAGGTCACAACCGGACGTACGATTTTTTTTTGGCCGTGCGATTTTTGGCGTTTCCCAAATCGCTGCGTTTTTTTTGTTCGTGGAGAAAGACGCACGTTGGCCGTAAGTTTGTCTTGCAACCTGAAAAAAACGTAAGCGCCCGTAGAGTTTGTTTGACATGACAAAGAACCTCTGCGGCCGGTCTACGGCTCGAAAATCAGCACGTCACACGCACGCCCTCCGTGCGTTTCTTGCGTTTTTTGCACGTAGACCGGCCATAGGAGCACATGCGGCCGGTTGCGACCGAGGCTTTACAGAACAGAAAAGTGAAAGTTACTTTGATTACCAGCTGCGCACGTTATAGCACAAGATCTGGTTAAGCCGTATGCGCGCTGTAGCTCGCTCGTTGTTTGTCCAGCGAAACACTGCACACATAAGAGAAGAGGCTGGATGCAGTGTTGCCAGATTGGGCGGTTTTAAGTGCATTTTGGCAGGTTTTGAACATATTTTGGGATGGAAACCGTCAGCAGTATCTGGCAACACTGGCTGGATGCTGGGCGCTGCCGGGAGCTGGGGCGGAAACTGTCGTACGCTCAGCTGGGAAACACTTGCCAGTCATAACCAGACGGTCGTAAAGTCGATCGGTCGTAAGTCGCATAGGTCGTAAGTCGACGACTACCTGTACTACGGAATACAAGGTCTGAGCTTTCGATTTGAGACGCAGCTCATGACCGCAGATAGTTTTAAAGATGAAGCTCTGTACTAATACTACATTTCTTGCCTAAACGTTCCTGAAAATGGTATGTGTGTGTAGGTCTCCCTGCATCCAAGGCCAAGCTGGAGTTGCAGAAGCACGTGGCTTTTCTGGATAATCAGGAGCAGGCGGGTGTGTTTGAGACCACCCTGGTGGGTATGACATCCCCACTACTATCACTCAATTGCACGTGGCGTTTTTTATTTCCTTATTTGTTTTGATAAATATTTTAAGCTTTAAAATATGAAAACTTGAATTCTGGTCCCACCAAACAGTCCATCGGATAAAAGCCCCGCCCCTGTAAATCATGAACTTGGAGAGAAAACCAATGCACAGATGCCATCGTGAAGTTTTTTTCCTGTTAGTAGTTTGAAAACGTGCGCTTGTTTAAAGGGGAACTGAAGGCATTTTTTTTTCCTTATCAGAATTCTATTTCTCATTTTATTAAATATAGGAACGCATTTTTTATTGCTATTTTGTCACTGCTATAGCAAGTTACAAGTGTTTGAAATAAGCTCTGTAACATATCAGTCCATGTGTCAAAGCGACGGCCGTAAACGAGATTCGCTGAGACCTGTGCGAGACATCGTAGGACGGAAGTAAAACGTACAGCGGAAATCAAAGTGACCGACATCTGCCAATGTTGTCAAAAGACACGTGCGCTGTCTTTCAAATGCTGATGTAATCAAGCCGGAAGTTTTCCCTGTGTCCGAAATCGCTCCCTACTCACTATACAAGGCACTATATAGTGGAGACGCCATTTTGTAGCGCTGTCCGAAACCTTAGTGAGGATTATATGGGAAATGCGCTCAGTATAATATGGATTTATCACAAAAATACATGCATGTGTTTTATTATTTTGAAAACCCACCAGCTGCCTGATCTGGCACGTTTTAATTGCACTACAGTAATGACGTAAATACCAGCGCGACGGACTCGTCCTTATCCTGCCGTCTTTCCAACTCTTCTCTACTCCACGTTGGTTGGAAGCCGTATGGAATAATCTCCATCACTGATGAAGCTGGCAAATCTCGAAATGAATCTAAATTGGAATGACATGGCGATCTTGCCGCTATGTAAACGGTTTTCAAAATGGCGGCGCCGACACTTCACGTTTGAAGTCTCGCACTAGTCTTGTGAAGATCGCACGGATAAGCGACACCTGCCGTGGACCAAACGAACTACATTCAACACGGCTAAAAACCAAAAAGGCCGATAAGTGTAATATAATAATCCGCCAATACAAGTCGTGATACAGTGGGGCAAAAAAGTATTTAGTCAGCCACCAATTGTGCAAGTTCTCCCACTTAAAAAGATGAGAGAGGCCTGTAATTTTCATCATAGGTACACTTCAACTATGAGAGACAGAATGGGGGGGAAGAATCCAGGAAATCACATTGTAGGATTTTTAATGAATTAATTGGTAAATTCCTCGGTAAAATAAGTATTTGGTCACCTACAAACAAGCAGGATTTCTGGCTCTCACAGACCTGTAACAACTTCTTTAAGAGGCTCCTCTGTCCTCCACTCGTTACCTGTATTAATGGCACCTGTTTGAACTCGTTATCAGTATAAAAGACACCTGTCCACAACCTCAAACAGTCACACTCCAAACTCCACTATGGCCAAGACCAAAGAGCTGTCAAAGGACACCAGAAACAAAATTGTAGACCTGCACCAGGCTGGGAAGACTGAATCTGCAATAGGTAAGCAGCTTGGTGTGAAGAAATCAACTGTGGGAGCAATTATTAGAAAATGGAAGACATACAAGACCACTGATAATCTCCCTCGATCTGGGGCTCCACGCAAGATCTCACCCTGTGGGGTCAAAATGATCACAAGAACGGTGAGCAAAAATCCCAGAACCACACGGGGGGACCTAGTGAATGACCTGCAGAGAGCTGGGACCAAAGTAACAAAGACTACCATCAGTAACACACTACGCCGCCAGGGACTCAAATCCTGCAGTGCCAGACGTGTCCCTCTGCTTATGCCAGTACATGTCCAGGCCCGTCTGAAGTTTGCTAGAGAGCATTTGGATGATCCAGAAGAGGATTGGGAGAATGTCATATGGTCAGATGAAACCAAAATAGAACTTTTTGGTAAAAACTCAACTTGTCGTGTTTGGAGGAGAAAGAATGCTGACTTGCATCCAAAGAACACCATACCTACTGTGAAGCATGGGGGTGGAAACATCATGCTTTGGGGCTGTTTTTCTGCAAAGGGACCAGGACGACTGATCCGTGTAAAGGAAAGAATGAATGGAGCCATGTATCGTGAGATTTTGAGTGAAAACCTCCTTCCATCAGCAAGGGCATTGGAGATGAAACGTGGCTGGGTCTTTCAGCATGACAATGATCCCAAACACACCGCCCGGGCAACGAAGGAGTGGCTTCGTAAGAAGCATTTCAAGGCCCTGGAGTGGCCTGGCCAGTCTCCAGATCTCAACCCCATAGAAAATCTTTGGAGGGAGTTGAAAGTCCGTGTTGCCCAGCGACAGCCCCAAAACATCACTGCTCTAGAGGAGATCTGCATGGAGGAATGGGCCAAAATACCAGCAACAGTGTGTGAAAACCTTGTGAAGACTTGCAGAAAACGTTTGACCTCTGTCATTGCCAACAAAGGGTATATAACAAAGTATTGAGATGAACTTTTGTTATTGACCAAATACTTATTTTCCACCATAATTTGCAAATAAATTCTTTAAAAATCAGACAATGTGATTTTCTGGATTTTTTTTTTCTCATTTTGTCTCTCATAGTTGAGGTGTACCTATGATGAAAATTACAGGCGCCTCTCATCTTTTTAAGTGGGAGAACTTGCACAATTGGTGACTGACTAAATACATTTTTGCCCCACTGTATAAGGTTAATAAAACTGAAAACGAAATTGAATTAAGAAATAAAGGAAGTGACTTCAGTTCCCCTTAAAAGTGCATATCACGGGTAAATTCCGGAGCAAGATCAGTGTAATTCTCCTATTTTATATTAAACTTTGGTCAAATATCCGTCACATTTTTGTGCAGTTTTTTTACCTTGCGCAATACCAGAAAAATTCAGTTGAAATCAAGCCATTTGAGGCGAATTGGTTCGCCTCTGAAAAAACTCGGCATTTGGATTTCCCGGCAAACATTGATTTTCGTGACGTCGCGTGCGGGACGCCTCCTTCTGAATCCTACGTCAGCGCTGGTTTGTTTATGAGAAAAAGACCTGGTGGTTTTCTGCAAATTTCTTCAACGTTATCGCGTAATTATTAAAATGGGTAACAGATGTATCGCAGGAGGGTGTAACAGCACCAATCTTGATGGGATTAGTACTCATCGTTTCCCAAAAGACTGGACAATGAGAGAGAAATGGGAGCGCTTGGTCTACACAGGCTGTGCACTGAAACCGTGCAAAGCTCGCGCAGCCTGCTGGCGCTTCCGCAGGTAACGTCACGAATCTGGCTCCAGACTCCCTTGGGATTTTTCCAGACGCGTTTTATTTTTTTCTGCTGTAGACAGATGGCCTTGTGCAAAATTACCCTTCTGGATGAGTGTGTAAAGGGACATACTTTCATATTTAAAAAAAAAAAAAACGAAATTGGTCCAGAATATGCACTTTAAGCTTAACACATGCGCACACGTCACTGTTAAGTCAACATCCTCTCTGTCTTTTGAAGTAAAAGCGTCTACAGAACGACAAGTCTTTGTTGTTGTTGTTGTTGTTTTTTTTTTTTCTCCCCGGTTTGTCTCTTGTAGGCGTGGCCTAGTGCTACTGTGAGCGTATACCATCCATCCAGCTCGCGTAAGAAAGAAAGAGTCACGACGAAACTGTAGCCAAGAGCTTACAATTCACCACAAGATATGATTTATGTCTCTTAAAATGAATTGTAATATTTTAATGAAGTAAAGAAACGATAATTTGATGTACGTTATGCGCCACGCTAACTGTGCTAGCGACAAACGCTTTCCAGAGACACCAGTGGTCTTTGCTGTTTTCTTCCAAGCTTCTTGACTCTCAAACAAAGATCAAGCCGTTTCCAGCTAGAGGTGGAAGGATATGAATGAACGAAACCAACGGAGAAAGAGAAAATGCATACGATGAAAACTACTTAGTGTTGCTTGGAGGATTTTTTTTTTCTTTTCTTTTCCTTCCTCCAAGGCTTTTCCTGCACTAAAGAATTGTTTCAACAACACTAATGTTTCAAAATCCGATTCAGGGTCATCTTCATGAAACGGCAACACAGTTTCAGCAGGATCACATAATAATATTTTGATACGTTACAAACACATTCAAGGGCGGCACGGTGGTGTAGTGGTTAACGCTGTCACCTCACAGCAAGAAGGTCCGGGTTCGAGCCCCGTGGCCGGCGAGGGCCTTTCTGTGCAGAGTTTGCATGTTCTCCCCGTGTCCGCGTGGGTTTCCTCCGGGTGCTCCGGTTTCCCCCACAGTCCAAAGACATGCAGGTTAGGTTAACTGGTGACTCTAAATTGACCGTAGGTGTGAATGTGAGTGTGAATGGTTGTCTGTGTCTATGTGTCAGCCCTGTGATGACCTGGCGACTTGTCCAGGGTGTACCCCGCCTTTCGCCCGTAGTCAGCTGGGATAGGCTCCAGCTTGCCTGCGACCCTGTAGGACAGGATAAAGCGGCTAGAGATAATGAGATGAGATGAGACAAACACATTCAGAAAAATCACGTTTCCTATTATCTGTCCTTTTTTCCCTCTTCTGACACACAGCACTCGGGTAAATCAGCAAAAAATGGAGACGTATTCATTTCCCATTCATTCCCCTCCGCTAAACAAACTAGCTTTGTGTCTCAAATCGCATACTTGTGTACTATTCTGGACGGAGTATTAACAGTAACTGCTTTTTATTTTTTTCGCGGTCCAAATCCTGCGCTCTGATTGGCTGGCAAGCAGGTCTGTATCCTACGGTACGGACCCCGGTTACGGACCTCTGGCGACTCGCTCGTTCACAACAACAAACATAGTAGCATTTTTTTTGTCAACATTTATCTTTTTTTAATAAGATTTATTTATACGATTATCACAAATCTTATAAATTTTTGCCAGCATTTCTCAGGAGAATAGCATTAATTTTACAGCATGGATAGCGATAATGACAGTGTTCACAGCGAAAGCGAGTTTTACTACCCTGAGGAAGAAGAAATAAAAGAAAACATTTCAGGAGAAAGCTAAAAACCTCTAACTTGCTAACACCGAGCAAAAACATGGCTGAATCCTGAATGACTCCTATTTGTATAAATAGGGGACTACATAGGCAGCAAAATGTCGTTGTTTTCCTGCCATGGAAGTGCACTTGTATACCGAGGAGGAAGCCATTTGCATTACAGCCGTGAATGAGGATTCAAAATGGCGGCTCGGCTCGGTTTTCCCTTTTGGGCGCTCTCGTTTTCTGTTAGAATTTGGTAAAGAAAAAAATTAATATATTATTTACCACCTTAAGGTCGGTCCGTATGGTGAAATACCGTGACCTCGGCCCAGAGGGCCTCGCTCAGTACTTTCAAGACCTCGGTCACGGTATTTCACCATACGGACCGACCTTAAGCTGGTAAATAATGTGTATATCTATTACGATTCGTGTCCGAATTTTAAAAATCTCTCATCATGTTCAAACCTGTCGGTTTGCATAGCTGGATTTTTCCGAATGATGACGGCGGGATGTTTTAAGAGCGACCGAGCTCGCTAGTGTGTGTGTGTGTGTGACATCGCTGTGCATGAAATCGTGAAACATTTTACAGTTCGACTCAGAAACCTGATGGATTTTTAAATAAAAAAAAAAAATCTACTGAAGATATGCAGGAAGGGTGTGAATAATGCCGCTCATGTTGTAGGTTGATGTAAAGCAAGTTTATAACCTATGTTTAATTGTTGAACTAATCAGGAAGATCAATTACAAGGCGATTCAGGTGAATATGTTCTCGAGGTCTGGTGCCAAACGTGTGCACACAAGTTGCAGAAGTGGTGTAACTGGTTTCTGCATGCTTGAAGAGCCCAAGTTATTTCGAGTTTTTCTTCCTCGAACGAGCCGTTCGTTAGGGATCCGAATCCACATCAGAGATTTCCGTAAAGGCGTCTGTGAAGCCACCAGAGCTTAAAGCAGTCAGTCCGAGCATGAACACTGGCACTCGTGATTTGCAGGGTTAGCATTTTTTTTTTCTTCCCTCTTTCCTGAAGGATTTCCTTAAAGGAGAACTGAAGTCATTTTTAAACTTGCTTTATTTCTTAACCTCCTAAGGCCCAAGCTGTTTTTTTACATGCATTTTTTTATTTCTCTTTGCTATTTGGGCTTATTAGAACCTGATTAGAATAAAAACTAAGCATCATCTTTTGATAATATGTACTTTTAGAGAAAAAGTATGTCCACATATGTGGATTCTTGTTCCGAATTTCCATAAAGTGCTCTCCACGCATGTGACCGCTAAGCCCTAGGAGGTTAATTAACGTTACGTTTTCGGTTTTAGTAACCGTATATCGTGACTCATATCGGCAACTAATCGCAATTAAATATGATATTTATCGGCCTATTCGGTTTTTAGCCGTGTTGAATTTAGTTCGTTTGGTCCACGGCAGGCGTCGCTTATCCGCGCGATCTTCACGAGACTCGTGCGAGACTTCGAAACGTGAACTGTCAGTGCCGCCATTTCGAAAACTGCTTTCCAAACGAAGTATTGCACAAAAACGAGTTTAAATGACGATTACTGCCTACTTTTTTTCAAACTTTCCTGATCGCTCTCAAAACAAACAAAACTTCCGGTCTGATTACATCAGCATTCGAAAGAGGGCGCGCGCGTCTTTTGACAGCCCGTGTCCGAAATCGCTCCCTACTTACTATATAGCGAGGACGCCATTTTGTAGTGCTGTCCGAAATGATAGTGAGGATTATTTACACCCTATATAGGGCACTCAAAGTATCCTACAGTGCATCACGAAAAGTAGTGTACAACCGATGGTCACCAACCAAGCAGGTATATAATCTTGGGGCCAAAAGGAGAGTGCCCGTAAGTTGCATGCCTAATAGTAGAATTTGAAATGAGGTAGACCCATTCCCCCCTCCGACTTGGGTCTTTGCAAGAAGTCCTTCCTTATCCGAGGGGTCTTTTTATTCCATATAAAGCTGGAAATTAATTTATCTAGTTTTTTAAAAAAGGCATTATTAACAAAAAATTGGAATACTCTGAAAGAGAAATAGAAATTTAGGAAGGATGTTCATTTTAATTACATTGATTCGTCCAGCAAGTGAAATAGGCAATTTCGACCACTTTTTAAAATCCTGTTTTGTACGTTCTAGAAGTTCTGCAAAGTTTTGTTTGAATAAAGAAGAGAAAGTTTCCGTGATAATGATCCCTAGGTAACGAAACTGATTTACAACCTTAAATGGGAGAGAACTAAATGTATGTCCCCGGCAGTGGCGGCTGGTAGTCTTTCAAACAGGGGAGGCTGGTCGGTTACGATATTTCCAGATTTTAAAAGAAAAAACACATCAATTTTGCCCATACTCTTGCCTCTGATCTGGCTGATTGTTGGCAGCGTCACAAACTGTGAAATAACAGGTTCTTTTGGCCCATTAGCCTACTGTCCAATATACATGATGGTGGTGTTGGGGGGGGAGGGGTATATTTTAACATTTTATATTTTAAAATTGTGGCATGTTGTTTAAAAATTGATCATTACTGAAAGCAGCTCTTTGTCAGGAACCTCAGCAGTAACAGCAGAATGTTCTGGAATAGGCACAAGCACTGACCTTGGGGAGCCAAACATCGAGCTGGGTGCCACACATTTCATTCAAACACACTTTCCCTATATTTTACTTATTTTGACTGAGAAATGTTTTATTGACACTTTTGATAACCCTTCACTTTTAATCCAGGTCTGTAGTGTGAAATGTTCTCGGCTGTGTTTTTGTTTAAAAATGTTTTCCAAACTGTAGCGGTGTTTAATTCATATCCAGAAAAATATATATTCCAATATAATATACTCAGCATAAACATTTTAAATAGATTCTATATTTTTGGTCCATCCATGACATATTACTAAAGTAGCCTATTTACTGTTGTTGATGTGGGTCACTTGCTGTTAGCCAATTCACTTTCTCGTACCAGGAGAGCTGAAAGGAACGAGTATTATTCCCTACCTTTTTCACCAAGTCAATTTGAGGCGTTGGTCTACCCTGCTCTTTAATTTTAATTTTTTCCTCGAAAGGAAGACTGGCAAATGGCTTCGCCAAAATTAAATCAGCAATGCTTGGCCTCCGTGCGCAGCTTTCTTGCTAGCTGACTAGCCCCCTCAAGTTCAAGTTCAGTCACTCAAATAAATGACATTTCTGGAACTAAGATAGCAAACTTGACAACACTATATTTACAATGAAAATATATACAAACTAAAAAAGCTGGTAGAAACCGTATGTAATGAATGAAATCGAAATGTAAGCTGATCTCTTACAATACACCACAGCACTTGCGAATCCGCATGGGACTGAACTGAAACTCACCGCCGCCTGTCTATATTTGAAACGAGCTGTCAATGAAAGAAAATATCCAGCCGCTTTCACCAATCACCAGTCTCCTCGCGGAAACTGCCATGTCCCTCCCACTGTGAGGCTGGGAGTCCGTGGGCGGGCGTTTTCGCAGTATTTGTCCAATAACCGTCTTGCATTTTGAGATTGAAAAGCGCAGAGCTCCCAAATGCCATTGAAGTGCACTGAGGCTGGGCTGCATCGCGCTGTCACGAGGGGGAAAAACTCACACACACATTAAAGTTATAAGGGAATGATTTCGCACTGTAGTTGGGTTGAGCACATATATTTCTATGATTCTGGATCTGAAATAGCAATGTTATAAGGTCGGCTATAACATAAGCCTAGCGCAATTCATCCTACACGATGTTCGTCATTTTTAGAGGAGGCTGAGCCTCCCTCGTTGTCTTAGAGCAATCGCCCGTGGTCCCCGGGCACTAGCATGAATAGGAAATAAAACATTTTTGGAAAGGTTGAGCTTGTACCCCGATATCTTACCAAAGTCATCTAGTATAGACAAGATGTTGGGAACGGATGTTGAAGGGTTGGTGATATACAGTAATAAATCATCTGCGTATAACGACACCTTATGCTCCCTCTCTCCTCTGGTAATTCCTGTATAAATATCTGCAGTACGTAAAGATATTGGAAGTGGCTCGATAGCCAAAGCGAAGAGAAGTGGAGATAGAGGGCAACCTTGTCTGGTGGAGAGGTTTCGAGGGAAATATTCAGATCTGAGCTTGTTTGTATGGACAGAGGCTAAGGGTGAGGCATAAAGTAATCTTATCCAGGCAATAAATTTTGTGCCGAATCCAAATTTTGACGGAGTCGCAAAGAGAAAGTCCCACTCGACCCTGTCAAAAGCCTTCTCTGCGTCGAGAGATATTAGCACTTCGGGAATATGCGAATTTGAGCTGGAAGAATAAATAATATTTAATAAATGCCGGAGGTTAAAAAATAAATGTCTGTCTTTAATAAAACCTGTTTGGTCCCCAGATATCACTGTCGGGAGCACTTTCTCCAGGCGTGTGGCTAAAATCTTGGCCAACAATTTCACATCTGCATCCAGAAGGCTCACAGGTCTATACGAACCTGGACTGAGTGGATCTTTCTCTTTTTTAAGCAGTAGAGAGATGCTGGCTTGATAAAAAGTTGGTGGGAGAAGACCTGTTCTCAGGGGGATGGTCACCAACCAAAGCGATATATCCCATCATGCATTGCGGTCGCGCTGAAAGAAATCCGTCTCAAATTCGTTTTAATAAAAGGCAGCGGCAAAGAAGAAAGAAAGTATTCAGCCTTGATTTAAAAGAACTGAAAGATGCAGGTACAACCCCAATTCCAAAAAAGTTGGGACAAAGTATAAATTGTAAATAAAAACGGAATGCAATGATGTGGAAGTTTCAAAATTCCATATTTTATTCAGAATAGAACATAGATGACATATCAAATGTTTAAACTGAGAAAATGTATCATTTAAAGAGAAAAATTAGGTGATTTTAAATTTCATGACAACAACACATCTCAAAAAAGTTGGGACAAGGCCATGTTTCCCACTGTGAGACATCCCCTTTTCTCTTTACAACAGTCTGTAAACATCTGGGGACTGAGGAGACAAGTTGCTCAAGTTTAGGGATAGGAATGTTAACCCATTCTTGTCTAATGTAGGATTCTAGTTGCTCAACTGTCTTAGGTCTTTTTTGTCGTATCTTCCGTTTTATGACGCGCCAAATGTTTTCTCTGGGTGAAAGATCTGGACTGCAGGCTGGCCAGTTCAGTACCCGGACCCTTCTTCTACGCAGCCATGATGCTGTAATTGATGCAGTATGTGGTTTGGCATTGTCATGTTGGAAAATGCAAGGTCTTCCCTGAAAGAGACGTCGTCTGGATGGGAGCATATGTTGCTCTAGAACCTGGATATACCTTTCAGCATTGATGGTGTCTTTCCAGATGTGTAAGCTGCCCATGCCACACGCACTAATGCAACCCCATACCATCAGAGATGCAGGCTTCTGAACTGAGCGCTGATAACAACTTGGGTCGTCCTTCTCCTCTTTAGTCCGAATGACACGGCGTCCCTGATTTCCATAAAGAACTTCACATTTTGATTCGTCTGACCACAGAACAGTTTTCCACTTTGCCACAGTCCATTTTAAATGAGCCTTGGCCCAGAGAAGACGTCTGCGCTTCTGGATCATGTTTAGATACGCCGCCTTCTTTGAACTATAGAGTTTTAGCTGGCAACGGCAGATGGCACGGTGAATTGTGTTCACAGATAATGTTGTCTGGAAATATTCCTGAGCCCATTTTGTGATTTCCAATACAGAAGCATGCCTGTATGTGATGCAGTGCTGTCTAAGGGCCTGAAGATCACGGGCACCCAGTATGGTTTTCCGGCCTTGACCCTTACGCACAGAGATTCTTCCAGATTCTCTGAATCTTTTGATGATATTATGCACTGTAGATGATGATATGTTCAAACTCTTTGCAATTTTACACTGTCGAACTCCTTTCTGATATTGCTCCACTATTTGTCGGCGCAGAATTAGGGGGATTGGTGATCCTCTTCCCATCTTTACTTCTGAGAGCTGCTGCCACTCCAAGATGCTCTTTTCATACCCAGTCATGTTAATGACCTATTGCCAATTGACCTAATGAGTTGAAATTTGGTCCTCCAGCTGTTCCTTTTTTGTACCTTTAACTTTTCCAGCCTCTTATTGCCCCTGTCCCAACTTTTTTGAGATGTGTTGCAGTCATGAAATTTCAAATGAGCCAAAATTTGGCATGCAATTTCAAAATGTCTCACTTTCGACATTTGATATGTTGTCTATGTTCTATTGTGAATACAATATCAGTTTTTGAGATTTGTAAATTATTGCATTCCGTTTTTATTTACAATTTGTACGTTGTCCCAACTTTTTTGGAATCGGGGTTGTACTTTGTGTTGATTAATGTGAGAAATGCGCTCAGTATAATGTGGATTAATGACAAAAATACATGCACGGCTTGATTACTTTGAAAACCCACCAGCCGCCTGACGTGGCACGTTTTAATCATGCGACAGTAATGACGTAAAACAATGAGCTCACTGTATAGTCCTCTATGTCGTAATTCCCTATGTAGGGAGTAGTGAACAAGTGAGCGATTTCAGACACAGAATGTTGGCAGATGTCGGCTGCTTTGATTTCCGCTGTACGTTTTACTTCCGTCCTACAATGTCTCGCACAGGTCTCAGCGAATCTCGTTTACAGCCGTCGCTTTGACATACGGACTGATGTATTACAGAGCATATTTCAAACACTCATAATTTGCTATAGCAGCGACAAAATAGCTGCCAGAAATGCATTCCGATATTTAATAAAATGAGAAATTAGAATTTTGAATATTAATTTGCCTTCAATTCCTCTTTAACCAGTCACAGCAGTGCTATGATGAGAAATGCAGGAAAAGCTGGTTAGAGGTGACACCTAGTGGCCATTTTGAGAAAAGCACTTACCCAGTTTGGTCCCTGATGGTGAAATTAAATGTATTGAACACAATGCAATAAAAATGAAAGGAAAGCGCAGTGACCGGGCGAACTGAAGTGCAAGCGTGTATTCAGAACAACACAGATGTCCTTTAGTAATAAAAGAAAGTGTAATGTGGACAATAATATCATAACAAATTATAAAGCATGTCAACAGAGAATGTCGATATTACATGGGAATTTATAGCGATGTATAATGTCTCTATCTTTCACGGTGTGTGAGAGTAGAAAGCCAGACCGAAGTCCGACCAGGAGGAAAACGAGCTGGTCATATCGTGTTTAAGGCGACTCTATGAAGAGAGACAGAAGACACACACGCATGTACACATCGCACAAACAAAACAGGTACCCCCCACGCACACACTTCTGTGTTTTTATTGGTTTCTGGTCATGACTGGTTATTTAAAAGAAGTAACTTCCTCAAGCGGGATGAGATCTGTTTGGGCTATGCGTCAGATTTTGACATTTTATTAATTGTACTGTTGGCACACTGTGTGTGTGTGTGTCAGGAAGCTCCAGCGGTGTGTGAGGAGACGTGTACAGGTCCCGAAGGCAGCATGAGCAGCAGCAGACTGCGTCTGGAACAGCTGAAGAGTCGAGCCAAAAGATCACTCACAGAGTCACTGGAAGGAATATTGAAGGTACACACACACACGGGGGTTAGTGTGCAAACCCCTCAGACAAGATAAAGAAGTCCTTTCATTCATAGATATTTTTGTGTGTTGGGTTTCACAGGGTTTCCTTCTTTATCATGAATAACAAACCAGTGTTGCCAGGCGAAACAAACCTCACCTGGTAGCACTTATGAATATGAACGAAGATGTCGTTGGGAAAAAAAAAATAGGTACCCTATGGGTACATGTGGCGACTGCTTATAAATAAAATAGTTTTCCGATCTCATGTCCATACAGTAAATATAGCATATATTATTTACCAGCTTAAGGTCGGTCCGTATGGTGAAATACCGTGACCGAGGTCTTGAAAGTACTGAGCGAGGCCCTCTGGGCCGAGGCCACGGTATTTCACCATACGGACCGACCTTAAGCTGGTCAATAATATATTTATTTTTTTCTTAACCAAATTCTAACAGAAAACGAGAGCGCGGGGGCGTCGTGGCTCAGGTGGATAAGGCGCCATACCATAAATCCGGGGACCCGGGTTCGATTCCGGCCCGAGGTCATTTCCCGATCCCTCCCCGTCTCTCTCTCCCGCTCATTTCCTATCTCTACACTGTCCTATCCAATAATAAAGGTGAAAAAAGCCCAAAAAATATCTTAAAGAAGAAAACGAGAGCGCCCGAAAGGGAAAACCGAGCCGAGCCGCCTTTTTGAATCCTCATTCACGGCTGTAATGCAAATGGCTTCCTCCTCAGTATACAAGTGCACTTCCATGGCAGGAAAAAAACTACATTTTGCCACCTATGTATGACTCCTATTTGTATAAATAGGGGACTTCAGGATTCAGCCATGTTTTTGCTCGGCGTTAGCAACAGTTAGAGGTTTTTAGCTTTCTCCTGAAATGTTTTCTTTTATTTCTTCTTCCTCAGGGTAGTAAAACTCGCTTTCGCTGTGAACACTGTCGTTATCGCTATCCATGCTGCAAAATTAATGCTATTCTCCTGAGAAATGCTGGCAAAAATTTATAAGATTTTTGATAATCTTATAAAAAAAGATAAATGTTGACAAAAAAAATGCTACTATGTTTGTTGTTGTGAACGAGCGAGTCGCCAGAGGTCCATAACCGGGGTCCGTATCGTAGGATACGGACCCGCTCGCCAGCCAATCAGAGCGCAGGATTTGTTGGAAACCAGGCCAGGAAAAAAATAAATATATTTACTCGATGAGGCAGTAGCCACAAAAATGAAGAGTAATCCAAAAATGAAAGATTTAAAAATCACAAAGGTAAACTATATCAGGTGTCTGTACTTTTATATTATTCTACTCTTGCCTCTTACAGTTTTCGAAACTGAAAGCTCCGAACCGAGGCTGACATACACACGCTGTCGCCATGACCCAAACTCTTATTTCCTGGAAATGGCCCGGCGCTAGAGCTCAGTGGAACACACTTTCCCTCTGTAATAAGCATAAACATGTCTGAAAGCGATTTCTTTACTCTAGTCCAGCGGTTCCCAAACTTTTTTGGCCGCGCACCCCCTTCGATACTCCAACCAGGTTGACGCACCCCCAGTTCCCCAGTTTCAAAAAAAACACATGCTTTCTTATAAGGGAAGCATCTTTAATCGTGCTAAATGATGATAAACATCGTTTGCCACACCTGCAGGAAACCACAAAAGTGGAAAAAAAACAACAGCAAAACTTTCTTACAAAGGCAGCACGTCGTGCTCGAATGAGAACATCGAATCACATTAACATATTATGCGCTCTCGTATTCGAATTAGATAGAATTTGATTGAAATGTAACAGTTTTAAAACGTTGCAACACGGTAAATGCGCAAATTCATTCCAAAGGGAGATCACATCGAGGCATGGAGTCTACCAGCCAGATACGGGGAAAAGATATGATTTTCATGCGTGTTTAAAACACTAGCAACACAACCCTGTCATTACAAGGTTATGAGAATGAATTTAATTTGCAAAAAAGTTAACGTATGAGTGATCCCACGCTTATGGGTACTGAAATGGGGACATGAACTTATTTTTAAAAATTCACCTAAAACCATTTCTTTTTTTACCATCAGGTCACAAAACATGTAATCTTTAATGAATGATATGTTAAAAGATAACTTTAATTTTCTGAGATGTAATAAAAACATATTTATATGCCAAAGTCAAGCCTATGAGTTCCAAAATGATGTCTGTTACATTACTTCTGTTACGATTGTCCATCTCGCGTCTGTTACAAATTAATTACAATCTAGCTATATACCATGTTAATCTTATTGAAAGAATGTGTATGTTTATTCTACTACACATGTTTATTAATTATATTTGCTAAAACATCACCTTCCTATGTTTCAAAAAGTAATTCTACATTGTTAAAATTGAGAATCTATATGTCCAACACTTCTGTTACGTTCTGACTTTGGCATATAAATATGTTTTTATTACATCTCAGAAAATTAAAGTTATCTTTTAACATATCATTCATTAAAGATTACATGTTTTGTGACCTGATGGTAAAAAAAAGAAATGGTTTTAGGTGAATTTTTAAAAATAAGTTCATGTCCCCATTTCAGTACCCATAAGCGTGGAATCACTCATATAATAACAGTAAAAATAGCAATGATAATTATGAACATATGCATTTTAAAGAGATACAACAATTAAGGAGCATATCAGGAACAGATAAAGAAGAGGATCCATCTGATTGTGAAGTGCAGCGCTGGCGGCTCAGTCTGCAGCAAGAGAGAGACAGACAGACAGACAGACGGTGGGTGGGTCAGTAGGCTATATAGGTCCTATTTTCAGTAGCAGTATATATTTTTAGCAAGATCAATGCCATTTGGCCAAATACATACCAATATTAATGCGACGGATGGGCCTGCATCTTGGCACAGAGCTCCCCGATGTTTGGGGTAATTGAAGACAGTCTCAGCCTCAAATCTTTCTCAACATCTCCCAGTCTTTGCCGATGTTTAGTTGCCGATCGGCATTTAGTTTTGCCGATTTCAACCAGTTGAGCATCGCGAATGAATGAATGAATGAATGAATGAATGAAGCCACAAACTACTGCAGAACCGTTACGGCGTAGAAGAAGAGTTAAAAATCGCCATTACATTTTTTTATCTTGCGCACCCCCTAGTGGCAGATCGCGCACCCCCGGGGGTGCGCGCGCCACACTTTGGGAACCCCTGCTCTAGTCCATTTATTTCGAATGGTGACCCGAATTGTATACACTCACCGGCCATTTTAATAGGAACACCTGTATGCGCATACACAATGTGCAGTCGTAGTGACTAGCGCCTCTATATGAGGCAGTAGCCACAGCAACAACAACAATTTTGACCTTTTTGGTGACCTTGACCCTCAAAATGTTGGAGGTTGTATTGGAACCCAATGCCCATCTATCCTGAAAGTTTCATGAAGATCGATCCAGCCGTTTTCCCGTAAAAATGGACAAAAGTTCAATTCGAAGTTTTAGAACGTTTTTAATCACTTTTAAAAAATGCTTGAATGTGTATTCAGCCTTGAGACCTGCCTTCAGTCCGTTCCATATCCTCTGAACAGGGTCCTCAGTTGTAATACAGTATTCATGCGTGTTGTGTTGCAAAAGTATCCCCCCCCCCGCCAACCCCTTCAGACGTTTTATAATGTTACAGCGAGGAACTGTAATGGATTTAATCAGAGTTGTAGATTTAAAAAAAAAAAAATCACTGATTGGTACCTTTCCTGGCCTTACATTTCACAAGATGGGAGAATACAGAGAGAGGGATCTTCGACCATTCCTCTTTGTGCAATCTCTCTAATACCCTGTCCACACTAGGGATTTTGTACCGATACGATACTACTTTCGTACCGCAACACCTGTCCACACTAGCAACTATACCGGTACTGTAGCGGTATAACTGTATCGGTACGAAACCCACAAATGTATGGGTTTCGTACCGGTACTGTAGCGCTTCGCGTAGTGTGGACAGATGAAGCGGCTCTGTATCGATACAAATATAATGCGCAAAGTCACACACCTCAATCGATGTCTTCGCTTAATAAAATAGTGAAGAACGGAGATTCGTTTTCTTTGTTTCTTTCTCAACTGCCTCGCGCGTTTTATACGATTCGACTGAATAATGGCCCTTTTCCACTACCCTTTTTCAGCTCGCTTCAGCTCACTTCAGCCCGACACGGCTCGCGTTTCGACTACCAAAAACCAGCACGACTCAGCTCGCTTCAGCCCTGCTTAGCCCCTAAAACTCGCACCGTTTTGGAGTGGGGCTGAAGCGAGCCAAGCCGTGCCGAGTGAGGCTGGGGGCGTGAGCAGACACTCCCCTGTGCACTAATTGGTGAGGAGGAGTGTCCTCACATGCCCACACACGCCCCGCGAGCGCGCTGGGATCTGTAAACACCGCAAACCCGGAAGGAGAAGAATTACGAATTACGAGAATTTCTGAAGCCTTATGCGCCTCGCCTCATCTATACGCTCTTGCCAGTATCTGTTGGCGTTGTCGGTGACAACAAGCCACAGCACCAAGACCAGCAACACTAACGACTCCATGTCCTCCATGTTTATTGTTTACTATTCGGGTCGTGAGACTACCGCTTAAAAGCTCACTGATGTCACTGTTTGCGCTGCTTAACGACATCACGTGACGTCCACCCACTTTCGCTAACTCCACCCAATGTGTCCACCCACTTCCAGCCAGCACGGTTCAGCGCGGTTGTAGTCAAACTGCAACTCCAACAGCCCCGCTCAGCTCGACTCAGCACGGCACGGCTCAGCCGCGTTTGTAGTGGAAAAGCGGCATAAATGACCACCAGAAATACAGACTGTACATTGACAACAAAAAGCACACACGTTGTTTCATCCGCCATATATTCTCGGAAGGAAGTTACTCTGTAACCACGGAAACATTTCGCGCACGCGCATTTCAACTACCGTGAAAGAAAACCGCAAACATTTCTCGCTAGTGTGGACAGATGCACTAAACTGTACCGGTATACTTTGTATCGATACAGTTATACCACTATCGTACCGGTATAAGTGTGAACACAGCATATATCGTCCAGAGTCCTCTCCTATGCACTCTCCTCTTCAGCTCACCCCACAGGTTTTCTATGGAGTACTTGCATGTGACGTCACAGCCGATCCAGATTGTGACAGACGCCATTGTGTTGGTCAAACGCCATATTCCGCCTTCTACTTCTACTTCTGGTTCTACTTCTGCTTTTACTTCTACCTTTTCTTCTGGAAAACCCTACTATATACAATTCTACTACAACGGCTGCGGCTACAAGCTCTCCCTACCTGTGCACGTTTTTTGTGTGTATTTTTGCGTGTTGTTCGTCTGTACCGGACTTCAATATCCACTACAACCGTATGGACTTACTGGACATTGGTTTCCAGCAGAAAATGACGGTTTGTAGTGATTTCCATTGCATGCACAACATTCCGGACGAGAAAAAAAAAAAAACATTCCGGACGAGATGGCGAGACCAGCGGGGTCTCCGTGGATTGTTATCGGAAGCAAAGCGAAGGAGGCGGCGCCGGGAGCGGAAGCAAAAGCGAGGCTGCAGGCAGAGCGGGCCTGTTGACTAAGCTCAGAAAACAGCCACTCAAATCTCCACTGCCAAGCCTCTACCTCTCCAACGCCAGATCCATGGTAAACAAGATGGACGATTTGGAATTACCTTATTCTATTCTATAATCGGCTGGTCAGTGCTATACTCAATACTTAAGTGATTTACCCATCCAATGAGGATTCTTGTTTACAAGATGCCACATCTGAGTCGCTGACAAATCCTGAATTTCTGTAAAGATAACTGTCCAGAGATTTATAGGCACGCAGTGCTTCACCACTGAACAGCAAGGGAAAGTTAATGAGGTAATTATACACGTCCGGGTATTCCGCTGGCAGTTCAAAATCCGGTCGTGAAAACTCCGTCCGGAAAGCCATAAGGGTCACTAATCTGTAGATCGTTTATTTTAGACATATATCTAGTTATCTGTTCATTAGAAAAATGAGCTGTGTAGTCCGTCGGTTGAAATTGATCCATTCTGTACACGAGTGCAGCAGTATTCAGCGGTGTTTTTGACCGACAAGATGGCGGTTGTGTACTTTCCGGTCACGTGACTGCAAGATCTCTATTGGGTTGAGGTCTGGGGACTGAGATGGCCATGGGAGGAGCTTGATTTTGTGTCTGGTGAACCATTTGTGTGTAGATTTGGCCACGTGTTTAGGGTCGTTATCTTGCTGAAAGACCCAGTGACGACCCAGCTTCAGCTTTCGGGCAGAGGCCACCAGATTTTGATTTAAAATGTCCTGGTATTTCAAAGAGTTCATGATGCCATGCACCCTAACAAGGTTCCCGGGGCCTTTGGAAGAGAAACAGGCCCACAGCATCACCGATCCTCCCCCATACTTCACAGTGGGCATGAGGTGCTTTTCCGCATACTCATCTTTTGTGATGTATTAGAGCAGGGCTTTTCAAAGTGTGGGGCGGGCCCCCCCTGGGGGGCGCCAGAGTTCTTCAGGGGGGGCGCAACGTGAGAGACAAAATAGATCGATTTTTAGTACCTGAAGCTACAGGGAGTGAGGAGACAGCCAAGCAAAAAAACAGAGCCTCCAGGATGTTGCGATTTGCAACTTCAGCGCAAATTCAACCAATCCCCGCGAATTCAGGGCGGTGTTGCAATTATATCCAATCACCACAACTTTCCTGCAGATTTGACCAGTCGTTGACGTCGTCTTGAGGTGACATCGACAAACTACCTTCCGCCTTACTTCCGGATGTCTATGTTCAAGAGAAGCAGCATGCGCGTGCGAGACAATGTTTATATAGGCTTAAATTCTGTTGCTGAAAGTGTGTTATGTTTACAGTGAAGGACTGTGTGCACTTTATTTTTTTTTTTTTACTTAATACAAGAAATTAATGGATGCCAACATTTTTGCCAAAATGATATTTTATTTTCCATTGTTTAGGCAGCTTCAGCATCATACTGTGAGATTCTGTTCAAATTGTTTTTTTTTCTTCTATGAAGCCTGAGCCATTTATTTTATTAGTTTATAATTATTGTTTAATTTAGTCTTCAGGAGAGACTGCCTGCACACGGTACTGGTATTAATAGTTTTTTTTTTTTTTTTCTTACATGAAAGCTGAGGCATTTATATTATATTTGAAGGTAACTTCATGTTGTGCTGTGAGGTTCTGTGCACTTTAACTTTTGAACCAACAGGTGCATTTGGATAAGTAAAGCCTATTTTTCTGCATTTTTGTAGTCCTGGTAATCTTTTATATTGGTAAAGTTGTTTATAGGACCATTTCTCAGTGTCTTTGTTTTTTTTAATCAATAGTTTTTCAGTAATAACTTAATATTTAACATATCACTCAATTTTAATCACAAAAAGAGAAAATCGCAACAATTTCTCGCAACTTTCACTTCCTCCCGCAATGTAATCGCAACAAAAACCTAAACACCGCAACTTCCATCGCAATTTTTTGGAAAACCCCCGCAACATCAGACATTTTAGCCTGCAGCAATCACAAAAAAGGCCCGCGGAATCCTGGGGGACTGGAAAAAGAAGGAAGTATGACCACGATTATTTAAAGTTTGGATTTTCATGGACTGGATCTGAAGATGCTCCACTGCCACAGTGTGTTGTCTGCCAAGAGGTGCTCGCTAACGATGCTATGAGATGTTTAAAATGTGTAAAACAAGATGTTTTAAAAAGCACAGATGTTTAAAATGTGAAAAAGAAAAAAAATAATGTGTACAACAACCATTTTTTTAAAATACGAATGGAACATTAAGTATAGCAACAAAAAAATTGTAAGGGGGGGGCGCTGTTGTTTATTTGCTCTCCGAGGGGGGGCTGACTCTCCCACACTTTGAAAACCCCTGTATTAGTGTTTGTTGCCAAAAAGCTCTGTCTTGGTCTCATCTGACCAAAGCGCACGGTCCTAGTACCGCTTGGCGAACTCCAGACGTTTACGTTTATGCTTGTAAGTGAGAAAAGTGAGAAAGACATTTTATAATGTAACACCCAGGAACTGTAATGGATTTAATCAGAGTTGTAGATTTAAAAAAAAAAAAAATCAGTGATTGGTACCTTTCCTGGCCTTGTTGGTCTTCATGATGTTTCTTTACCCATGTACTCTATACAGATTTCAGTCTTTGACGGCAAAAAGGGGTGAATACTTACCGTATGCAGTCATGCAGACTTGTAGCTTTAATTGCTTTTTCGATCAAAACTCTGTGTGTGTGTTTTCTCAACAGAGCAACAGTAGGTCCAGGTTACAGAGAGAGAGCAGTGACAGCACCTTGTCAAACTCCACCATCAGCAGCGCCCATCAGGTCTCTCCAACACTTTCACTATGTCCAATAATACAAAAAAACCAATTCTGTATTTCTCCGTCAGAGCAACTCATCGTGTAAATTGCCTGGAAAGTGTGTGATGTGACGTGTTAAGAGGTGGAAATATTCATCACCTTTGTCTAATTTTATATATAAGGACAGTAGGGGTGTCGATATAACCAAAAACATCACATCGGTGATACTTTTCTACGACCCCGATTCCAAAAAAGTTGGGACAAAGTACAAATTGTAAATAAAAACGGAATGCAATGATGTGGAAGTTTCAAAATTCCACATTTTATTCAGAATAGAACATAGATGACATATCAAATGTTTAAACTGAGAAAATGTATCATTTAAAGAGAAAAATTAGGTGATTTTAAATTTCACGACAACAACACATCTCAAAAAAGTTGGGACAAGGCCATGTTTCCCACTGTGAGACATCCCCTTTTCTCTTTACAATAGTCTGTAAACGTCTGGGGACTGAGGAGACAAGTTGCTCAAGTTTAGGGATAGGAATGTTAACCCATTCTTGTCTAATGTAGGATTCTAGTTGCTCAACCGTCTTAGGTCTTTTTTGTCGTATCTTCCGTTTTATGATGCGCCAAATGTTTTCTATGGGTGAAAGATCTGGACTGCAGGCTGGCCAGTTCAGTACCCGGACCCTTCTTCTACGCAGCCATGATGCTGTAATTGATGCAGTATGTGGTTTGGCATTGTCATGTTGGAAAATGCAAGGTCTTCCCTGAAAGAGACGTCGTCTGGATGGGAGCATATGTTGCTCTAGAACCTGGATATACCTTTCAGCATTGATGGTGTCTTTCCAGATGTGTAAGCTGCCCATGCCACACGCACTAATGCAACCCCATACCATCAGAGATGCAGGCTTCTGAACTGAGCGCCGATAACAACTTGGGTCGTCCTTCTCCTCTTTAGTCCGAATGACACGGCGTCCCTGATTTCCATAAAGAACTTCACATTTTGATTCGTCTGACCACAGAACAGTTTTCCACTTTGCCACAGTCCATTTTAAATGAGCCTTGGCCCAGAGAAGACGTCTGCGCTTCTGGATCATGTTTAGATACGGCTTCTTCTTTGAACTATAGAGTTTTAGCTGGCAGCGGTGGATGGCACGGTGAATTGTGTTCACAGATAATGTTCTCTGGAAATATTCCTGAGCCCATTTTGTGATTTCCAATACAGAAGCATGCCTGTATGTGATGCAGTGCCGTCTAAGGGCCCGAAGATCACGGGCACCCAGTATGGTTTTCCGGCCTTGACCCTTACGCACAGAGATTCTTCCAGATTCTCTGAATCTTTTGATGATATTATGCACTGTAGATGATATGTTCAAACTCTTTGCAATTTTACACTGTCGAACTCCTTTCTGATATTGCTCCACTATTTGTCGGCGCAGAATTAGGGGGATTGGTGATCCTCTTCCCATCTTTACTTCTGAGAGCCGCTGCCACTCCAAGATGCTCTTTTTATACCCAGTCATGTTAATGACCTATTGCCAGTTGACCTAATGAGTTGCAATTTGGTCCTCCAGCTGTTCCTTTTTTGTACCTTTAACTTTTCCAGCCTCTTATTGCCCCTGTCCCAACTTTTTTGAGATGTGTTGCTGTCATGAAATTTCAAATGAGCCAATATTTGGCAAGAAATTTCAAAATGTCTCACTTTCGACATTTGATATGTTGTCTATGTTCTATTGTGAATACAATATCAGTTTTTGAGATTTGTAAATTATTGCAATATTGTTTTTATTTACAATTTGTACTTTGTCCCAACTTTTTTGTAATCGGGGTTGTACAATACGCAACTCGTATCATGATATATAGAGTACGTAGACTTGCAAACTGTAATAATGATGGTAATAACTTTTTTTTTTTTATATTAATATGCGTCTTGACATTTTGCTTTGCAGAATTTAACTTAAAAAAAAAAGATGGATGGATATTCGCACGTTATAGGAAATGGTCTGAATAATATCGTGGCCGTTTACAGTTGCCTATAACTTAAGTCATGCCATGTGATCACATTCATCAGGATATCGTCTTGGCGGAACCGCCGTCTCCGCCCCTCCTCCTGCTGCCATCCAGCCCGCTGCGCTCCCACAATTCCACAGGGGACCTGAAGAGCCCGGAGGCTGGAGACGTGGGTCAGGAAGGTCACGACTCCCAGGCTCAGAGCTTCAGGAGGCGAGCGAGTACGATCAGTCACTCTCCGTCGATGTGCTCGAGCAGCCAGAGCGTCCCGAGCGAGCAGGTGACGGCCGGGAGCAAACCCAAACTCGTACGCCATTACTCCGTCAGCACGGACTCGCCTCATCAGAGCAAGTGAGTGTGTCCTGGCTCCGTGTTACGGATGTACGCTTTGGAAAAAAAAAAAAAACCCACACGCCGCATTACAGCTACCTTCTGCCCTTTTCACTTCCTGTCTCTTGCATAGCCACTTCCTCTTTTGGAAACAATCACTTCCTCTCAGCTCATATTCCCACTTTTTGGTTTATTATTGTTCCACACTCGCTGTGTTTCTGTTCTCGTCTCTTAGTCGCTCATTTCCTCCTTAATTTTTCTCCCGTGATCGTTCCACCGCCATCGCCAGGTCGGCTCCCGTCAGCGACCCGAGCTCCTCCGCTTCTTCCTCTTCCTCACACCTCTCCTTCTCTTCATCTCCTGCATATGCAAGATTGGTGAAGCCCAGAGCCTTTGAGCAGCTCACAAAACCCCTCAAGAGGTGTGTGTGAGGGTGTGTGTGTGTTGTTAATTGATATACACTGGATGATTTAAAGGTAGGTGATAGAGACACAATTCTGTTTCATTGCACTTTTTTTAAGCATGCACCGATACCGATACTGGCATCGGCATCGGCCCCGATACTCCACTAATATACTCATACTCGTACTTGTCAAACAGTTGCCGATACCATGAACCGATACCAGTGCCGATCCCATGCGCCGATACCAATGTTCCCCGCAGCGCTTTTTGTTCCATTCGAGAGAGAAAAAAAAACTGAAGCATTGTTGAGCTCAGGCTTGAGCATAATATGATAGGCTATACCATGCGCCGATAGTGTTCCGTGAAGCGCCTTTTTTTGCTCTGGGGCTGTCTTTTGCCATCTTCTCCTTTTTTTTTTTTGAAGAAGTCGATCACAGTTGGCTGCTGCTGGTGACTGCTACTAGCACTGACAAACTGACCATGCTGTTCAGCGTGGCGTATCCGTAGGTGTTTAATTAAATTGCTGGTGTTAAATGAAGTACTTTCCTTCCCACCTCTTGCTATTGTTGCACTACATATGGTGCATTTCACTTTGCTCCTGTCTTCCTCCAAAATTTTATAAAAACGCCAAACTGCTGAGGACGACATGTTCGTTTGGTTGTAACAGCTGAGTCGTCTTCTCTATACACTCGTTCATGACTAGTTGTCTCCCTCTGCTGGGTACTGAATGTCAGTGCGCAGAGTTGTAGTGGGTGGTTGCGAGCATTGCGGCGGCCCGCGGGTGTTAGATTATAGATATGTAGGTAGCCTATATTTTAATAACATCAACAGTATCGGTATCGGTAGTACTCGGTATCGGCAAATACTGAAATGATAGTACTCATACTCGTATCGGTTTTCACAAATGTGGTATCGGTGCATCTCTAACTTTTTTTTTTTTAAACTTTGGAGATTCTCACAGTTAAAATTGGAACCATTTTTCTAAAGTTGAAAAATCCGTTGCCTACAAATTAGAATTTTATTTTTTTGACGGCGTGGCTTGATGCTAATTTCCAGAAGTGTCTCGGTGAACATTAAAATAATCACTTTATGATGGTGGTGATGATAATGTAGCACCTTTCTCAAAACCCAAGGTCGTTTTACAATTATAGGGCGGTTAAAAAAAAAAGTCCACCAAATATTAGCCTGGGCCCGCCCATCCTAAGCGTGACGCAACACGAGGGCCTGTTGCGAGCTTAGTCTGGCAAGGCAAGCTATCTCCAGCTCTTCCAAGCTCCCGAAAAATCGGGAGCCAATCAACTTTGAGCATCTCCAACGGCCCTGGGTAGAGGCGTGTTCAAGGCAGTGACGTAGTAGAACTGCGACCGGAAGCCATAGATTGTTTACAGAATCTATGCCGGAAGCGCTTCATTCACTAGAAACATTACGAACATGGAGCAGCGGCAAGCCTTTGACACAGCGGTAGATGCTGTATTGAAAGCATTCAACGGGAAGTTCTCATTGAAAACGGAGCAAAGAGCAGCCCTGGAGGTATTTATCTTCTTCCTGTTACTCAAGCAGTTTCCGTCGCGTCACATACGTCAGAGGAAAGAGTGATGTGATTGGTTTAAGCTTCGTCACAGCCTTTTCTGGCTTCGACCAGTAGCAAACTGAGGCATTTCAGGGAGGCGGGTCAACCACGCGCTTTGGGAAACGGTTGGGCTTAATATCTTTGCCAGACCAAATGCTCGCAGAGCTTTGAAGTTGCGTTAGCCAGACTATCCAAATATACCCCTTTTCCACCAAATCAGTTCCAGGGCTGGTTCGGAGCCAGTGCTGGTGCTGGTTCACAACTCGTTCAACTTGCGAGCCAGCTGAGAACCACTTTGCTTTTCCATAGCTCACGGTGCTAAGGGAAGCCACGTCATTATGTCGCTGTATACGTCAGTTACGTCGCTGCGTTTGCATAAACCTTGGCGCGAATATCGAAGCGAAAACAACATGGAAGAAGCAGCAACAACAACAGCAATAATAATAATGGATGACTTCGTGTTTGTACAGCTGCTGCTTCTTGTCGCTTAAAAATGGCGATCTTTTGCGGTCTTGTTATTGTTGTTGGTCTTAACAACTCCGCCCCCCCGCTGACGTAAGCGGTTCTTTCCTCTGGCCCAGCAAAGACCTGGTGCTAGCCTGGAACCGGTTTTTCTGGCCCCAGAGCCAGTTCTTTGTCAGTGGAAACAGAAAACCCGGTTCCAAACTAAGCACCGGCCCCGAACCAGCCCTGGAACTGCTTTGGTGGAAAAGGGGCAGAGGTCAGGATGTCATTCCAATGGCATAGCAGCCACAGTCCCACCAAAAAGCGCACAAAAACAAGTCCCACACCGCCAGCACAGCCGCCGCCGGGCAACATCACTCGGAATGTCACGCCAAGCACTAAAGCGCCGCCGCACAGAGCTCTGGACAACCACGATGTTAAAATGAGCAACGAGCTCACTGCAGATCATAGCTAGGAGCACAGGCATCACCCACGGCGAACCAAGGCCTGGAGAGAACCGACACCCAAAACTGGGTCCGGAGCTACACCACAACCGGCGGGCAACACACTCAAACAAATATCAAACCACACAAACACAAAAAAAAAGAAAGGAGAGAAAATAAAATAAGCTCCGGTGAGAAGCGGCAGGCAGAATGCGCACGGCGTACTCTCAACTGGAAAAGATTTACAATGAAACTTGATCCTATATCACGATCCTCGTATCGGAAAATTGCGTAGCCGTAAAACTCGTAGGCGTTTTGCCTGCGTAGGAGCGCCGAATTTCACACGAGACTCGCGCAAAAGTCCAGTCTGCTTAAAAACGCACCCAACGACATGCGACTCTCGAACGATCGACATTTTGCGCATATACTCTCCGAAACCCCGCCCCCTTTCCTCCGTTTCACATTGGTGGTCGTCTCTCGTCTCGATTTTCTCGGACGTAAGGCCAGCCGGCGAATCGTCCTCGCTTTCTCTCACGCCTCGAGTCGATTAATGCGAAATGCGATCCATCAGCGTACACTGCACTCACATTCGATGTATTCAGGATGGCGCTGAAGAACAAGAAGTCACGCGTCCTTCGCTCGTTCTTCTTCCGCTCGATCACTGACCACCTGCTTTTATGCTGACTTTCTTTCATCCAGGTTTATTATAGCCTTCCGACAAATAACGCCAAGTAATTCTCTCACGATAAAGCAGCCGCTCGGGAGCCTCAGACGTGATCATGTGACCGCCTGTCTCCATGAAGGTCAGCCGCCTTCCACGTTTGAGGCTCTGTGGGGGTGGGTTGGTTAAAAACTCCTCTAGATTCAGCTCGTTTGTTCATCCCCGGTCAGGTTCGGTTCGAGGTGTGGCATGGCGGATCTCAAACGCTATTGGCTGACGTGTAAGTCGCCCAAGCGCTTTGACGTGTCGTCAGTCTGACTTCCTGTTTCAGAAGGACGTACGTCAGCATAGGACGAGATTTAACGGAAATTTCATCGCATGCATTCACCTTCTCTTTTATGCATAAGTATTCACCCCCCCACCTTTAAACGTGTTACAAACCGAAAGTAAGGAACCGTTAAACGGGAGTGAATACTTGTGCACAGCTCCGTATTTCTGTCCTCTCTTTCACAATCCCTTTCTCTCTCTCTCTCTCTCTCTCTCTCTCTCAGTGGATTGAGGGCCAGGCTGTCGTCGTCGTCTTCTGTTCCAAACTTCTTAAAGTTTCTGGCTCCTGTAGAGGAGCACGATGACTCCTGTCTCTCACCAAACCACAGGTGCTTCCTTTATCTCTTTCCTTTTCTTCTTCCTTTATCTCTTCTCTATAGCCTTGTCTCTCTCTCTCCCCCCCCAAAAAAAGCCCCAAACAAATAAATACAGTGCCTTGAAAAAGTATTCATACCCCTTGAACTTTTTCACATTTTTCCACCTTACAACCACGAACTTAAAAGCTTTTTATTGAGATTTTATGTGATCGACCAACACAGAGTAGCACATAATTGTGAAGTGAAACGAAAATGATAAATGGTCTTCAAAATTTTAAACAAATAAAAATCTGAAAAATGTGGTGTGCATTAGTATTCAGCCCCCTGTACTCTGATACCTCTGAATACAATCCAGTGCAATCAACTGCCTTCAGAAGTCATCTAATTAGTTAATAGAGTCCTACTGTGTGTAATTTACTCTCAGCATAAATACACTTGTTCTGTGAAGGCCTCAGTGGTTTGTTAGAGAACACTGAAGAACAAACGGCATCATGAAGACGAAAGAACTCACCAGACAGGTCAGGAATAAAGTTCTGGAGAAGTTTAAAGCAGGGTTAGGTTATAAAAAAAAATATCCCAAGCTCTGAACATCTCAAGAAGCACTGTTCAATCCATCATTCAAAAATGGAAAAAGTACGGCACAACTGCAAACCTACCAAGACACTCCACAAATCTGGCCTTTTTGGAAGAGTGGCAAGAAGAAAGCCATTGTTGAAAGACAGGCATAAGAAGCCATGTAGGGGACACAGCAAACATGTGGAAGAAGGTGCTTTGGTCAGATGAGACCAAAGTTGAACTTTTGGCCTAAATGCAAAGCGCTATGTGTGGCGGAAAACTAACACTGCTCATCACCCTGCACACACCATCCCCACTGTGAAACATGGTGGTGGCAGCATCATGCTATGGGGATGCTTTTCTTCAGCAGGGACAGGGAAGCTGGTCAGAGTTGATGGGAAGATGGATGGAGCTAAATACAGGGCAATCCTGGAAGAAAACCTGTTGGAGGCTGCCGAAGACTTGAGACTGGGAAAAAGATTCACCTTCCAGCAAGACAATGACCCTAAACATACAGCCAGAGCTACAATGGAATGGTTTAGATCAAAGAATATTCATGTGTTAAAATGGCCCAGTCAAAGTCCAGGCCTAAATCCCATTGAGCATCTGTGGCAAGACTTGAAAATTGCTGTTCACAGACGCTCTCCATCCAATCTGGCTGAGCTTGAGCTCTTTTGCAAAGAAGAATGGGCAAAAATTTCAGCGTCTAGATGTGCAAAGCTGGTAGAGACATACCGCAGCTGTAATTGCAGCAAAAGGTGGCTCTACAAAGTATTGACGCAGGGGGGCTGAATACTAACGCATATGACATTTTTTTCAGATTTTTATTTGTTTAAAATTTTGAAGACCATTTATCATTTTCGTTTCACTTCACAATTACGTGCTACTCTGTGTTGGTCGATCACATAAAATCTCAATAAAAAACTTTTAAGTTTGTGGTTGTAAGGTGGAAAAATGTGAAAAAGTTCAAGGGGTATGAATACTTTTGCAAGGCACTGTAGGTTAATTAAAATGGAAATTAAAAGATATATTGGTCATAATAAATTTGATAGCTTGTATATGATGATTTACCGACATTGTTCATCGAGACATCTTGCATTTTTTTTTCCTCTCTCTCTCGCTGGCTTTTTTTTTTTTTTTTTAATAAAGCATCTGAAGTTACTTTACAGGTCTCCGTTTCGGCTTCAGTTGACGAGATGCAAATTTAAATTAACTGCCTTCAAATTCGGTTGTTTCTTGCGGCTTCATATCCAAAGGTTTGCCACAAAGTTGCGCTTGTTGGAGATACAGGAAACCACTAGAGGGCGCTGGTTGAGAACGACACTTATGTATATGTAAAGGCTGGAATGGCTACTCGGAGTGGGGGAGGGGACAAAACATAAGTGTGCTGCAGAAATCTTATAAATAATTTATATATATATATATATATATATATATATATATATATATATATATATATATATACATTTGTGCACACTTGTCACGTTTATGGCACCACTGTCACCTCACAGCAAGAAGGTTCTGGGTTCAAGCCCAGTGGCTGACAAGGGGGGGGTCTTTCTGTGTGGAGTTTGCGTGTTCTCCCCACGTCAGCGTGGGTTTCCCTATGCGGTTAGGTTAACATGGGGCAGCTGTGACCTGAGGTTGGGCTGAAGTGCCCTTGAACAAGGCGCCTAACCCCCATCTGCTCCCTGCTGTGTGTGTGTGTGTTAAATGCAGAGGACGAATTTCACTGTGCACTTGAGTGTCTCATCTCATCTCATTATCTGTAGCCGCTTTATCCTGTTCTACAGGGTCGCAGGCAAGCTGGAGCCTATCCCAGCTGACTACGGGCGAAAGGCGGGGTACACCCTGGACAAGTCGCCAGGTCATCACAGGGCTGAGACAGAGACAACCATTCACACTCTCATTCACACCTACGGTCAATTTAGAGTCACCAGTTAACCTAACCTGCATGTCTTTGGACTGTGGGGGAAACCGGTAGCCTGGGAAATCCCATGCTGCTTTGCACAATCGTTCCGATCTGAAAAGACAGCATGGAAACTATGGTCTAAAGGCTCGCCTGAGTTAGGGAGCCAATCAGAGAGTGGGGAGGGGTGGAAAGACGGTGACGCGTACTACTCGACAAACGGAAGCTTGTAGTTTATTTGGGACTGTTTACGGATCACATTTAACATGGCGGCGAGCGATACGAGCCAAACTTTCGATCAAGCTTTAGACACTGTTCTGAATAGTTTAGAGCGAAAGTTTGTTTTAAAAAAAAAAGAACAGCGTTTGGTGTTATAGTCTTTCGCCTCTTCGTCGCTCTAACTACGTCACCGGGTACAACTGCCATGATTGGCCATGGGCTACGTATACGCCAAATGATAGACATTCGCAACGTCCAATAAACGGCCGTTGACAATCGTAAACCACACCTCCCCTACGAGAAATTCAATAGGCGGATTCCAGACCATATTTCACTTGTACTTGTAATATGGTCTGGTGTTAACCAGACTAGGAAACCGGAGCACCCGGAGGAAACCCACGCGGACACGGGGAGAACATGCAAACGCCGCACAGAAAGGCCCTCGCCGGCCACGGGGCTCGAACCCGGACCTTCTTGCTGTGAGGCGACAGCGCTAACCACTACACCACCGTGCCGCCCTGCATTTGAGTATATGCGTGATTTTTAAAAAAAATCAAAGCTTCTTCTTAGGTTTGACGTTTTGCTGTGTTCTGTTTGTGCACAGAGACGTAGCGGCCCTGTCCAGCCCCGGAGCCGTATGTGTGGTGGGACCGGACAGTCCACTCCATCACCGCAGACACTCCTGGAGGCAGCAGATCTTCCTCAGAGTGGCGACGCCACAGAAAGGCTCGGAGACAGCAGGTAACACACACACACACACACACACAGCGAGCGAGAATTCCTACTCAGGAAGGTTCCTAGTCATTGATGACGTGTGCGATGAATGAATAAATGGTGACCCACCAAACAGTGAGCCCTCGTGCCCTGTGGATGGGGGCGGAGTCATCCTCAAAGAGCCCGCGCCCAAAGAGTATTGTATGGATTTGGAGAGCTTTACTGTGAACGAAGCGTTACTATGGAAACCATGACATTTTAATATAAAGCTGCTGCGTTAGTATTCTCAAACACATCCACACAGTTTCTGCGCTGGAAGCGTTTGTATTTACGCTGACGTCGGCGGTTTCTACACGGATGAAGCGGTCGGTTTGCTGAAGGCTTGTTCGCTGGAAAACACGGGCGATGTTTGTTTGCTCAGAGGTGCGGCTGAAACCAGACTGTGACTCCCTTGAGCACATGATTTATTTGAAGCGTCAGTGACCAGAGCCAGATGTCACTAAAGTTCACGCTTCGTATCAGAAGCCGAGCCTTTAATCCTGTTAAACTCTGCGTTACAACTCGAGTTTGAAAAGATTCGTCCCAGCACTTCATTTTAACATGGAGCTTGTTTTCGTTTCATTTGCTTCCAAACATGTTTGCTCAGGGTTGGGTTTTTCTCAGGAACCGCAGTCTGCTAAACACACATTAAAGGTTTCCAGTGATGATTAAACATGGTTGCCGGTGTTCCAAGGTAAAACGCAGTACTGAGGAATTTCAGCTGCACCTCCGTCAGCGTGAAAAAACTACCACCATCTCACCACCTGTCCATGTTTTTTTTTTTTAAAGGGAGCATACTTGCATGACATGCGATACAGTCTTACGTCAGCTAACTAACTAGCTTAACCTGATCACACACCACATCACAGCACTGCTGCATTCTCCATTCTGATTGATCAGGCAGTGTGTCTGGTTTCTATAGCAGCAACTTAGAATTGGACGCTCAACCCCCCAAAAAATGCTGCTTGAGGAAAATAATCTGCTTCAGGGTAGATTGAAGCTCGGTGTTCATGAACGTCTCGCCGATGTAGAAGCTCTAGAACGTTCTTCGGACCCACAACGAATCAGGCCTCCAGATGAAGCTGTGTTTTGTGTTTGAGCTTTGTTGGATCAGAAGGTCACGTCTCGCTGTCCTCACGCTTCATAATACATTTCAGCGCAAACATTTAAACATCGCAAGGAATGAAACCTGAAAATATAAAGCAGGAACGTTTGATTCATCACAGATTCTTGAGTTTTGTCAGAAGGAAGAGATTAAGATCTGTCCAGAGCCGTTTGTTGTGACATTCTTCAGGATGATGCAAGCTACATGGAACAAATGAGTATTTTTGAAATTGGCGGGTGTGTGTGTAGGCATGTTTGCATCAGCACTACATTTTCTCTATTTCTGCATAAATATGACCTAACACATCAGATTTTCACACAAGTCCTAAAAGTAGATAAAGAGAACCCAGTTAAACACATGAGACAAAAATATTATACTTGGTCATTTATTTATTGAGGAAAATGATCCAATATTACATATCTGTGAGTGGCAAAAGTATGTGAACCTCTAGGATTAGCAGTTCATTTGAAGGTGAAATTAAAGTCAGATGTTTTCAATCAATGGGATGACAATCAGGTGTGAGTGGGCACCCTGTTTTATTTAAAGAACAGGGATCTATCAAAGTCTGATCTTCACAACACATGTTTGTGGAAGTGTATCATGGCACGAACAAAGGAGATTTCTGAGGACCTCAGAAAAAGCGTTGTTGATGCTCATCAGGCTGGAAAAGGTTACAAAACCATCTCTAAAGAGTTTGGACTCCACCAATCCACAGTCAATAACTGCAACTAAACGTTTGCGGTAACTGTTGATCAGTCCTGCACACCGGCTTGGAGGAATTTTAGCCCGTTCCTCCGTACAGAACAGCTTCAACTCTGGGATGTTGGTGGGTTTCCTCACATGAACTGCTCGCTTCAGGTCCTTGCACAACATTTCCATTGGATTAAGGTCAGGACTTTGACTTGGCCATTCCAAAACATTAACTTTATTCTTCTTTAACCATTATTTGGTAGAACGACTTGTGTGCTTAGGGTCGTTGTCTTGCTGCATGACCCACCTTCTCTTGAGATTCAGTTCATGGACAGATGTCCTGACATTTTCCTTTAGAATTCGTTGGTATAATTCAGAATTCATTGTTCCATCAATGATGGCAAGCCATCCTGGCCTAGATGCAGCAAAACAGGCCCAAACCATGATACTACCACCACCATGTTTCACAGATGGGATAAGGTTCTTATGCTGGAATGCAGTGTTTTCCTTTCTCCAAACATAATGCTTCTCATTTAAACCAAAAAGTTCTATTTTGGTCTCATCCGTCCACAAAACATTTTTCCAATAGCCTTCTGGCTTGTCCACGTGATCTTTAGCAAACTGCCGATGAGCAGCAATTTTCTTTTTGGAGAGCAGTGGCTTTCTCCTTGCAACCCTGCCATGCACACTGTTGTTGTTCAGTGTTCTCCTGATGGTGGACTCATGAACATTAACATTAGCCAATGTGTGAGAGGCCTTCAGTTGCTTAGAAGTTCCCCTGGGGTCCTTTGTGACCTCACCGACTATTACCGTATTTTCTGGACTATAAGCCGCTACTTTTTTCCTAGGTTTTGAACCATGCGGCTTATACAAAGGTGCGGCTATTCTGTGGATTTTTCTTCCACCGCTAGGGGCGCTCTAACCGGAAGTAGAATCAAAAATAAGATAGACGAAAAATCAATGCAAAGAAGAATTAGCAGATCTTTAGCAGATAGAACACGCACGACAAATTACTAACTGGTAATTATTTTCAAATCCAGCGAAGATGATTAAAGTGACTTGTGGTTTCAAACACAGGAGAAATGAAGGTAAATAAATACCGGTTATTTTCTCTTGGTTCTGTTCCGTTTTAATCAGCAAAGTTGCTGCCGTGTTAAAAGGCACTGTTCGGAAAGAATCTGTTCAGGTACATACATGTACATTTACAGTACAAAATCGTTCTGTACATGCAGTAAATATCTAATTTTTCAACATAGATATCTGCGGCTTATAGCCCGGTGCGGCTTGTATATCTTTTTTTAAATTTTTTTTTAAAAATAGAGCGGATGCGGCTTATATACAGGTGCGCTCTATAGTCCAGAAAATACGGTACACGCCTTGCTCTTGGAGTGATCTTTGTTGGTCGACCACTCCTGAGGAGGGTAACAATGGTCTTGAATTTCCTCCATTTGTACACAATCTGTCTGACTGTGGATTGGTGGAGTCCAAACTCTTTAGAGATGGTTTTGTAACCTTTTCCAGCCTGATGAGCATCAACAACGCTTTTTCTGAGGTCCTCAGAAATCTCCTTTGTTCGTGCCATGATACACTTCCACAAACATGCGTTGTGAAGATCAGACTTTGATAGATCCCCGTTCTTTAAATAAAACAGGGTGCCCACTCACACCTGATTGTCATCCCATTGATTGAAAACACGTGACTCTAATTTCACCTCAAATTAACTGCTAATCCTAGAGGTTCGCATACTTTTGCCACTCACAGATGTGTAATATTGGCTCATTTTCCTCAATAAATAAATGACCAAGTATAATATTTTTGTCTCATTTGTTTAACTGGGTTCTCTTTATCTACTTTTAGGACTTGTGTGAAAATCTGATGATGTTTTGGGTCATGTTTATGCAGAAATATAGAAACTTCTAAAGGGTTCACAAACTTTCAAGCATGACTGTATATGTATAGCTAGGAATAAAAAAAAAAACCCACAAGCACTTGACAGGCCACGCCCAGAAACTAACAGTACGCTGTAGCTCCATGGCCAAAGCAGGAGTTTGTTTGTCTGAATGAACAAGTTACAGCTAATAAGAAGGAAAAATAAAACCCTGCTCATTTTAGTTCTTCATATCGATGGTTTGCATTACCTCGGAGTTATTTAAGCTCCATTATAAGCCGATAACGAGTCGTAAAAATAACGCGAGTTATTTTCCAGGTTAGAACGCTGCTTTGAGGGACCGAAAGAAGGTTCTTGTGGCGTGTGTTTTAATAGTCATGCTTTGTATGTGCAGCAGAGTGTAATTGGGTTGGGTGTGGTCGTGTTGCACTTTTTTCGCTGGAGGACACGCTGACAGGCTGCCAGAAGAGAACCATTTAGTGTGTGCGCATGCACTCGGAACGCATCAGACTCGAGCATAAACTAAGCAGTGTAGACACCGACAAACAGACAGTGCATCTATTTAGTGGTATCGTGGCAGTTGTAGATTGTGCGAGTGCAGCAAGATGCAACACACACCCTTATTCACATGAACGTTTGCACTCACCACTCCCCTTGCTCTTGGACGCATGAAGTGTTACAAATAAGTTAAAAGTGCCAACCGAGCGACAGGGTGGATCCCCAACCACAAAACGCTACTTCTTGTTTTTGTTTCTTGCATTCCTTTTTTTAAACTTTGTTTATAGCGATGAAAGATGGAGCAAGATCTCGAGACCTAGTATTCCGTTTTACTTACACCAATGACCATAAAAAGAGTGACCAAGCCATGGCGAACTGAGAAGGCATTCTCTGAAATGGGTGTGTGTGATTCTTCTGTTTGTTTGTTTGTTTGTTTTTTGCTCTCATCTTGATATACAGCGCCCTCCACAATTATTGGCATCCCGGTTAAGATATGTTCTTAGGCTTCTAATAAATTAATTTAAAATAATACTAATATAGGACAACAATGTAAAAAAAGAGAAAAATCCAACCTTTAATTCAAGTGGATTTATTCAGTGGGAAAAAAAATCCAACAATAAGAAATAATTCTTTTACATGAAATCATGTGTGCCACAATTATTGGCACCTCTGATGTTAATACTTTGCACCAGGGCTTTGAACCGGTTCAAGGAACGAAAACCGGGAACTTTTTCTATTTCACATGGAACAGAAACGAAAACAGAAACTTTATTATTTTTTTATGTTCCGGAACAGAAACGCTTATTAAAAATAATGGTAACCGGTTAATACCGGTTTTTATTTCGTTCCTCAAAGTTTCCGTAGCCTACAAATAAAAGTCATTCTTCTCCTGCACAAGTTTCTATTCCCGCTGGAGTTCACTTCCTGTGTGACGTTCGCTGATTGAATGGAGAGAGCGGGAAGGTGGACTACTAGTGAGTAATTGCATTACTGAGTGTCTGAGCAAAGAAGAGCCTGAATGTTGCAACCTCCCTATTGGCTGTTTGTAAAAATGTATCAGTTGTTGCCCTTCCCACGGGAATCATCGCGGGCTCGAGAGACGAGACCTGACGAGTTAGTTCGTTGGTAGCAGAACAAAATGTCTGGACACAAATCGGGTTTTCAGAAAAGGAAAGAAAATAAACGGAGGGTCGAAAATACAAAAAAGGAGGCAGAAAATGCAAAATGAGTTTTAAGGTAGGACAAATGGTTGCTTTTTAAGGCAGCCCGCCGTGGCTGCCTGCAGGCTTATTTATTATAGCCCATTTAGTTAAAATAGTTGATATAAAATGTTTATAGTTATAGTTATGTGATGGTTGTCCTGATTTAGACTGGTGGTTTTTTTTTGGGGGGGGGGGTGCGCGATGTTGCACCCGGGTCCAGATTAGGGCAGAACCGGCCCTGGCTACATTTCAGGTGTAGTTTGTTTTATGTATGTATGTACTTGCATAGATGTGTACTTGGTCTCCCAATATGGCGCCTAACAAAATCTCGCGGCGCGGTGACGTCATGCGGTAGCCCTCTATAGGGCCTGACTAGCCTTTGGTAACACACTAAACGAATTCTCTTTCATTTTTGGCACTTTTTCTGTTTGTGTAGATGGGAAGACATACTGAGAATCCAAATCGCCAACATTTGAAATAATAATTGTTTTGAATTATTTCTTGTCTTATTTAATGAAGGTTGTAATAGAATTAGCCTACATTTGGCTTAAGCTGGATGAGACAGAGACATAATTTTATAGCCATTTGTTAAACAGCTGACAGGGAACGTAATTAACCGTTCCGGGAACGAAATTTTTTTGTTCTAACCGGTTCGGGAACGTCTATTTAATGGTGGAACCCAAAACCGGAAACGTTAAAATTCCGTTTCTGTTCGGAACGAACCAATAGGAAAAAAATTCTGGTTCAAAGCCCTGCTTTGCACAACCCCCTTTTGCCAACAAGACAGCACTTAATCTTCTCCTATAACATTTCACAAGATGGGAGAATACAGAGAAAGAGAGAGAGAGAGGGATCTTCGACCGTTCCTCTTTGCGCAATCTCTCTAATGGTGGTGATACATGGGGCAACTTTTTGGGCAATGTTGCCGAGCAATGTTGCTGGCAACGGGCAACTAGGTGAGACACAGGGCAACTTTTCAGGGCAACTAACAATGGGCAACAACAGTTAGCAACGGCAGTTTACAGTTAGCTAAAAAAAATCGATGTCTTAATTTTTGCTGTGACCATTTAATCAAGCTGTCTGTTGTTTTTTAGAGCTTTGGTGAGGTAAATTCCTCCATATAGAATATTAAAATAACAACTTACCGGCGTAAAAACAGATGAGGAGTCTCTCCATCTCTTCACTCCACTGACACTGAGCGGCCGCCATATTTGTTTGAAATTTCTGATCCGAACCTCACCGGAGGTCACATGACTCGATACTCGCGTTCTGATTGGCTTACCTCAAAAAGTTGCCAGAGATTATCAAAACCATTCAGAAAGAAACAATGTTGCCCAATCTCAATAGAAAAGAGTCAAAACGCAATTGCCCAGCAACATTGCTCGGCAACATTTTTAAGAAGACAGCGTCTAAAGAAGCCAGATCCCTCTGAACTGTAAACTCAATGCTATCCCAGAAATCCTTCCTGTAATATGCAAATTTGGCCGCCTCTGATTGGACAGCGCGACGCATCAACAGGCAGAAAGTGTAAAAGTACAAAATGTGTTAAGTGAGCTGAAACAGTAAAGATCAGATTCAATGCAATATTTATCAACGAACAACTTAAACTTAATATAATAGTGTACTTTATATTATAATCAAGCATGTCAAGCCTACCGTCACTGTGAGTTGTAGACTAACTCAAGCAGTAGATCACTTCACTCATGGTTCTTTTACTAGCACCGGTGCTCGGCTTAGGTTTCACTTTGCAGTGGCTGTGTCAAGACGTGTTATGCTTTGCAATACAAAGCAAGCCCATTCACGTTTTTATGCTGATAAGAGAATTACAATGGTTTTTCATGTGACAAAAATGTGCGATTAAATTGCGATTAATCGCGAGTTAACTATGACAGTCGCGACATTAATCGCGATTAAATATTTTAATCGCTTGACAGCACTTATATATATCTCATTCCCCTGTACCTGCGTTTTTCCTGTCTCTCACAGAAAGAGGAGAAACATCCCTAGAGGTCGGCAGTCGACTGACGGTGGGAGGCGGAGCAGGGGGCGGGGACAGCGCACTTGGGCCGGTACCTGAAGAGAGGAGGAAAAGGAGTCGGGAGGAGCTCCGAGAGTTATGGAAGAAAGCCATTCTGCAGCAGATCCTCCTCCTGAGAATGGAGAAGGAGAACCAGAAACTGCAGGGTAAGACACCCGGGCAAAAAAAAAGTCGTGAACGCAGTGTGCGTGCGCACACAAGTCGATCTATACCAGCCAGGGTCCAGTGATGTATGGAATCACATAGAACAAGTCACGGTTCGGAAGGAATTCTTCAAAATGAGCGTGAAACTGCGACCATAAGCCCCGCCCCTTGCGACCTGCTTCATTGATGAAGGTCCGAGAAGCGGCCTTGGGCCCAGAGGGTCACCGGTTGGTTTGATTCCCAGAGTTGAGTGAACGAACAGCATTTTTCTTCCTCCTCCTTCTGTATCATGGCTGAAGTGTCTTTGAGCGACGCACCTCACCCCCAGCTGCTCACTGCTCTGGGTGTGTGTATGTGCGTGTGCTCTCATTGCTCTCTCGTGTGTTCACTGTTTCAGATGGGTTAAATGCAGAGGAGGAATTTCACTGTACTCGAGCATATGCGCGATAAATAAAGACGACGACGACTTGTAATGCGAGGAACCGACAAGCGCAACTTAGAAATAAATAACGGCGGCTCTGGAACACCTTTTCAAATTAAATGATCTTCCGAAGAATATCTTTTTGTAGGACAGATCTAATTCACATTTCAGCCAATATGGAAGGGGTGTGTGCTAGATGTTACTTCCTGTTTGCATGTCTGTGTGAGAGAGACCGGAGACTGATGGAGGAGGCGTGGCTGCGGTGTCGGATTTATCCTTTTTGATGGTTATTGCGTTAACTGAAAATCAAATGGAGATTAGTTTTTCAGGTACATTGTGATTTGAGCCCGTGCATGTCTGAGATGTGTGCGTGCGTGCGTGAAAGTATGTGTTTGTGGTTGACCCTAGATGTGTATGATAAATGCCTGGTTTTGGTATGAATGCACGTCTGTTAAAATAACAATGTAGTCATAGCACTTGCCTGAATCATGGCTTACTGACTGCTGTTGCAACACGGCTCACCTTAACACAGGGCCGTGTTTAACGGCATCGATGCACCAGTTTGGTTTTGTATGTCATGGGTCCCGCCCCCCGTGTGTGTGTGTGTTTGTGAGAATAGCCTCCGAGAGCGACCTCCAGAGCAGGCGGCTGAAGCTGGACTACGAGGAGATCACACCCTGTCTGAAGGGCGTCACGCTCGTCTGGGAGAAAATGCTCAGCACCGCCGGGAGGTCAAAGGTCAAGTTTGACACGGAGAAGATCCACACAGCTGTCGGAGAGGGTAATGCACACCCACACAGACCTGTATTTCTATTACCCTGTCCACACTAGGGATTTTGTACCGATACGATACTACTTTCGTACCGCAACACCTGTCCACACTAGCAACTATAGACCCTTCCCACTGACGTCACCGGAAACCGGAAGTAAACAGACCCTGCGCCATATTGGAAGACGAACAAACTCGTGATTAGGGGGAAATAATGGCAGCGCGCGGAATTTAAACCCACGAGGCACTTGATTCATCATAAACCTACAATGGTAAACTTTTGTGCTGTGTTAGGGTGTTCCAACAAAGCTGATGGGAAAGGTGAAAAGAAGTCTTTCTACAGAATACCAGCTGTGATTGAGACACAAGGGGAGCAAACCAAGGAGCTTTCTGCCGGGAGACAGAGAATAAGTGCATTACTGAGTGTCGGTGAGCCTGAACGTTGCAACCTCCCTATTGGCTGTTTATTGGTTGTTTTGTATCAATTGTTGCCCTTCATCGCGGGCTCGAGAGACGAGACCTGACGAGTTAGTCCGTTGGTAGCAGAACAAAATGTCTGGACACAAATCGGGTTTTCAGAAAAGGAAAGAAAATAAACGCAGGGTCGAAAATACAAAAAAGGAGGCAGAAAAAGCAAAACGAGTTAAGGTAGGACAAATGGTTAGTTTTCTGAGGCAGCCCGCCGTGGCTGCCTGCAGGCTTATTTATTATAGCCCATTTAGTTAAAATAGTTGATCTAAAATGTTTATAGTTATGTGATGGTTGTCCTCAGTGTTCAAACTATGCCGATATTTTCGGGGGGTCCCTTTTTTTCCCTTGGGGTGCTTGCGCTTGTCTCGGAGCGCGGATCTCCAAACACATGAGAAGCCTATCTTACGCACATATCACGCGGACTCCACACACGCATCGCGTCTGAAGTCATAACTCATCAGGGTCCGCATTGGCATGTTCAAAAAACAACCTCGCGTCAACAATGATACCACACGCAAGAAAAAAAAAAAACAGTCAGGCTACTCAACAACCAACCTGGCAGCAGCAGTCGTTGTCATATCGGTTTATTTTATCTTTGATGTAAACACAACACTTCGGATATGCAAATGCTTCCCGTTACACACGATTGCTATGTCAATAAACATCATTTTGCCAATATTTTAGAGACCCCCCCAACATTTCCCAAATCACGTTTTCAAGGGATCTCATGTCTGTTTCAGGGGATCTCGGATCCCCCGAGTACCCCCGTAGTTCGAACACTGGTTGTCCTGATTTAGACTGGTGTGTTTGTTTTTTTTTTGGGGGGGGGGGGGGGGGTTGCGCGATGTTGCACCCGGGTCCAGATTAGGGCAGAACCGGCCCTGGCTACATTTCAGGTGTAGTTTGTTTTATGCATGTATGTACTTGAATAGATGTGTACTTGGTCTTCCAATATGGCGACTACCGAAATCTCGCGGCGCGGTGACGTCATGCGGGAACCCTCTATACCGGTACTGTAGCGGTATAACTGTATCGCTACTGCTGTCAGGGGCGGTCTTACCATAGAGACATAGGTAGGCGGCTGCTTGGGGCCCCCCACCAGCGGTCGTAGTAGGGGGGCCCCCAACCAACCTCAAAAAAAAAAAAAAGAAAAAGCCCCTTATCATGATTCATGAACACTTCAAAAGTACGGTACATTTTACTAATATTCCTAAGAAATATGTTGAAGTAGTATTTAAATGGGAACAGAGGGCAATATATAGAGTAAATATAACAATAAAACACACATTAACGAACCTTATTCAAGACTTACAAAAGTTTTTTGTTCTAAGGTTGGAAAGTTATAGTGTTTTGAAAGTAGCTCGAGCAAACTATTTCCGCAGTTTGAACAGCCCGCCATGATATTAATTTTATCCAATCAGAACGCACGTTCATTTCCTCTGCGTAACACTCATGAGGTATGTATGTGCCCAGTTGTAAATAAACAATATGGCTCATTGAGGTTGGAAATACCTGTTTCTGCCTCTTGCGACGATTTCGCAAGTCCACGGGTGGCGCCTATCTCATTGCAGCAAATAAATTCTGCTGGACTCGTGAGCAACTCCACGTTACATTTTTCGCACGAGCACCACGCCGTGTCACCTGCACGCAGACGCTCTGCCCCACGCTCAGCATCAGTATCGGTCTCATCCTCGCTTTCTTCTCTTGTTTCGTCATCACCGGAGTCGAGAGTACCTCTCCTAGGTTCAAACTGGTACCCTTCTAAGTAGGGCTGTAACGATACACCCAACTCACGATTCGATTCGTATCGTGATTTTTGACCCACGATTCGATACACCCACGATTTTTTTTTAAATGTTTTTTTTAAAGTAGTAAATTTGACTTATTAACATTTACTTACTTACATTAACTATTTAATAACAATTCAGACCACTGCAGAGAATGAGTAATATGTATGCAAAAATGAACAAATGTATATCCAAAGACTGTTTTATTTCTCAAAATAATACTGTTGAGCCGGAAGCTCTGGTTTTTTCGGATCTGAAAGTCATTTTTCCAAATCGTGTAAATCTGTTAAGATTTTTTTTGGGGGGGGGGTATAGGGGTGGCGCTCTCACTGTCTCACTCTCATAGGGCCAATGATTTTCTGTGATCGCGGAAAACAGATGGAAATTACGGAATTTTTATAGTGAAACATTGCTCGCGTGTCAAAATGTAACTGCCGCAGAAGGCTTCCGCCCAAGCAGACATGCCTTCAGTGTTGCCAGATACTGCTAACGTTTTCCACCCCAAAATATGTTCAAAACCAGCCAAAAGGCACCTAAAACCGCCCAATCTGGCAACACTGCATGCCTTTCCGGTCAAGTGATTGTGATTGGCTTGTGGCACACCTAGCCAGCCAATGAGCTGCTTGTTTACAGATTCGCAACCAGAATGGCGACCGCTTAAAAGAAATGAATGCTCTGCCAGTGGTGAGTGTGGACGTTGCGTGACTCGCAGAAGATTGTCGCAGGTCGGCGAAAAACCGACTTACTAATAGATATAAAAAATAAAAGTAATTTAAGTAAGTTTAAAATGTAATTTAAATAAAAAGTAAAGTATTCATAAATTGAAGTTTGGAAGCGCCTCTGTTTTTGGGCTGAGGAGAAGTTTGAAAGGGTGTACCGCGATTCTGCCTTCTTGTATCGCGACACGGATCGTGGCTCTGCATATCGCGATTTCGATTTCGATACGCATATTGTTACAGCCCTACTTCTAAGCCATAGCCTGCTTGCAGTGTGTCTTGCGGGATCTCTTCGTACGATTTGACAGAGCTGTCGCTTTCACTTGACGCGCCCGACGCCATGATTACACGAGTTCCACTAGTGCAGTGGGTAGGGCTGACGTCACGGTCTTTTAAAAATGGCGACTCTTGTGCGGTTTAGCGTACCGACTATTAATGAAGTATTATATTTACAATTACCAAGATATTTCGTTGTTTTCTAGTACAGAAATTTGATAGAATACTTATGAATACGTTACTTTGTCACATCAGCAACCGTATGTGTTATATTTTGGACCCCTTTAAAATGTCCAGTTCATGGTTATCTGTCCCTACACATACACCCCATACTTTCACAATGAAATGGACTAGTCCATAACGCTGCGCAGCGCAAAAGGTAAACACGTACCGTAGTGACCGGAGTCTGAACAACGCGAAAATGAAAAGGAGTTACCCAAGCAGATCCAAAAAAAAAAGCGAAAAGACGCTGAGAAATATGTGACAATGCTGCCTAAGTTGGGAAACTTTTTTACAACTACTGTTAGCAATAGAGACCGCGACAACAACGTCAACGTCATTCAAAACGTTGAACATGATGCCGGTAGAGCAGCAGCAGCTCGCTGCTGTGAAGTGGCACTAGCTGAGGAGGATAACATCAAGCAAGACACGTTGTTGCCACCTTCCATCACCGACAGTGTCAACGTTGACACAAATGAGGTGGAAGAGTTATCCAGTGATGGCCATTTTGACACCGATGATGATGACCATATTGTTAGTTGGTGACAATGTTTTTTTATTCTTATTATTTTACATTTTCCTACATCTGGCTGTGCACCATGTACGTGTGAAGACCTGTGAGAAGACATCAACAAGTAGGGCTCTGTGACTACGTTTACATGCACATCCAAATCGAGCTGCTGTCGGTAATCGAGCTGAAGGTCCCAGCAGGGTGCCAGAGAAATCCAATCATACATGCATACAATGAAATCGAGCTGTGAGGTGCATTGTGCACCCGAGCCACAGGTGGCGCTACACGCCCCATTGTGTTGGTACACTTCCAGTTGTCGTCATGAAGAAGAGCTATTCAAGAGTATAAACAAAGTTATCAGCAGTGTTGCCAGATACTACTGACGTTTTCCAGCCCAAAACATGTTCAAATCCGCCAAAATGCACTTAAAACCGCCCAATCTGGCAACACTGGCAGTTCTGTGTTCACAAGTTCCGTGCTCAAGCTGTTAGGCTTGCTCTAACAGACTGTATGGCTACAAACTGTCCTGCACAGACCACTGTTTTGTAAGACAACTTATTTTGCACAATTGTATATTTTTCTAAAGTCCATTTTTTGCTTACAATTTAACTTATGTCTTAATATAAACACAAAAAGTTCAATTGTTTTGTTTTTATTGACATTCTTCAGATGTTGGACATCTATATATACACACTAGGGCTGTAACAATATGCGAATAGAAATCGCGATACGCAGAGCCACGATCCGTGTCGCGATACAAGAAGGCAGAATCGCGGTACACCCTTTCAAACTTCTCCTCAGCCCAAAAACAGAGGCGCTTCCAAACTTCAATTTATGAATACTTTACTTTTTATTTAAATTACATTTTAAACTTACTTTTATTTTTTATATCTATTAGTAAGTCGTTTTTTCGCCGACCTGTGACAATCTTCTGCGAGTCACGCAACGTCCACACTCGCCACTGGCAGAGCATTCATTTCTTTTAAGCGGTCGCCATTCTGGTTGCGACGCGGGGAGCGAATCTGTAAACAAGCAGCTCATTGGCTGGCTAGGTGTGCCACAAGCCAATCACAATCACTTGACCGGAAAGGCATGCAGTGTTGCCAGATTGGGCGGGTTTAGGTGCTTTTTGGCTGGTTTTGAACATATTTTGGGGTGGAAAACGTTAGCAATATCTGGCAACACTGAAGGCGTGTCTGCTTGGGCGGAAGCCTTCTGCGGCAGTTACATTTTGACACGCGAGCAATGTTTCACCATAAAAATTCCGTAATTTCCATCTGTTTTCCGCGATCACAGAAAATCATTGGCCCTATGAGAGTGAGACAGTGAGAGAGCCCCCCCAAAAAAAATCTTAACGGATTTACACGGATTTGGAAAAATGACTTTTTCAGAACCGAAAAAACCAGAGCTTCCGGCTCAACAGTATTATTTTGAGAAATAAAACAGTCTTTGGATATACATTTGTTCATTTTTGCATACATATTACTCATTCTCTGCAGTGGTCTGAATTATTTGTTATTAAATAGTTAATGTAAGTAAGTAAATGTTAATAAGTCAAATTTACTACTTTAAAAAAACATTTAAAAAAATCGTGGGTGTATCGAATCGTGGGTCAAAAATCGCGATACGGATCGAATCGTGAGTTGGGTGTATCGTTACAGCCCTAATACACACACACACACACACACACACACACACACACACACACACACAAATACAGTGACTTGTTTATGTACACAATTCACAGCTATGCAACAGCTGTACAGATGTATTTGGTGATACAGTAAGTGAGCTAAATTTTAACAGTGCAAACAATGCCACAAAAAGAAAAGATTCATGCCGTTGTCATGCCGACCGAGGCTGTTGTGTTTCCCGCTTGTGGTCTCGTCACTCGTCACTTCCGGAAGGGGCAGTGCTGAAGTAAGTAGCTCGACTACGTAGCTCGATAGGGTTTACATGCACTAAGTAGCTCGGCTACAATCGCATAATCTAGGTCGCGTAGCTCGATTACGAGAAATCCAGTTCGGTTCGATTTCAGCCGAGCTAAGGCGTTTCCATGGCATTTAGAACTTCGATTTCAGTCGAGCTACGGCAGAAATTCGATTTTCTCTATGTGCATGTAAACGCACTGTGTGATGTGGAGAACAATCTCTCTTTTCTCTCTCATAGACTCTCTCATTCATTCACTCACCCTCTCTGTCTCTCACACACAGAACACTCTCTCTCTCTCACACTGTCTCATTCTCTCTCACTCACTCACTGACACATACATTCACATGGATATGGAGTTGCTTAGAGCCAAATGCCACCTCATCTCTCCTCAGTCCACACTTCTTACCTCCCCTCACTCACACACACACACACACACACACACACACACACAAACACTCACTGAGGCCAAGTTTACATTAGACCGTATCTGTCTCGTTTTCTTCGCGGATGCACTGTCCGTTTACATTAAAACGCCGGGAAACGGGAATCCGCCAGGGTCCACGTATTCAATCCAGATCGTGTCTGGTCCGGTGCTGTGTAAACATTGAGAATACGCGGATACGCTGTGCTGAGCTCTAGCTGGCGCCGTCATTGGACAACGTCACTGTGACATCCACCTTCCTGATTCGCTGGCGTTGGTCATGTGACGCGACTGCTGAAAAACGGCGCGGACTTCCGCCTTGTATCACCTTTCATTAAAGAGTATAAAAGTATGAAAATACTGCAAATACTGATGCAAATACTGCCCATTGTGTAGTTATGATTGTCTTTAGGCTTGCCATCCTTCCACTTGCAAGTGGTAAGTGATATGCGCTGGGATCACACACAGCGACTCAGTCCCGAATCACAGCTTGTGCGCTTCACTCGCGCGCTCTGTGAGCTGCGCAGGGCCGGAGTGCGCACCCTCCAGAGGGCACTCGCTGTTCAGGGCGGAGTGATTTGGAGCGCAGGATGCCTGCGGAGCCGAGCGTATCCGTGTATTGGCGTTGCTGTGTGCACGCAAATCGTGTATTGGTGTTGCTGTGTGCACACTAATCGTTTTAAAAACGTTAATCTGATGATCCGCTGATACGGTCTAATGTAAACCCCACCTGACTCACTCACTCTCACACACACAGAGAAACACTCACTCACACACAAACACACAGTCATGTACATAGTTTTATTTATAGAATGTTTGAAATGTTCTGATCTTTAAAAAAAATAAACAGTGCTGGTTTTCCTGGCATTTTGGCAAAGACAGATGTTATCTGAAATCTTGTTCTCTGTTGGGTTCCATCATGACTATTAGTTTGTGCAGTGCTACACTTTGCGTGTTCTCTGCTTTCCATCTTCATTTTGGAGTAAAGAAGTGTATGCAGGGTTTAAAGGGGAATGTTTTTTTTTTTCTCCTCTCCAACCTTTACTTCCCTATAGATTAGCTTTACCTGCCTATCCACCATGCAGTCGGTACATTGGTTTTGTTTTGTTTTTTGTTTCGGATCGGATGATGGGGGGGCCCATACATACCTTCGCCTGGGGCCCCCAATTTGCTAAATCCGCCACTGACTGCTGTGTTCACACTTATACCGGTACAAAAGTCATATAACTGTGTCGATACAAAGTATACCAGTACAGTTTAGTGCATCTGTCCACACTAGCGAGAAATGTTTGCGGTTTTCTTTCACGGTAGTTGAAATGCGCGTGCGCGAAATGTTTCCGTGGTTACTGAGTAACTTCCTTCCGAGAATATATGGCATCCGTTATTTCGAGATCTCGAGAAAACAAAACAATTATTTCATGATCTCAGCTGGATCACTGTATCTCCGTCGGTAGAGGCGAAGCCGGGCCAGTCTTCTGCGGAGGTGCCGCGGACTAATTAGGGCCCGAGCCCTATGGGCGAAGGCCCTATTGTTCTTGTAAGAGTTCACTATTATTATTATTCCGTCTTCTTCTTCTTCTTCTTCTTCCGTCTTCTTCTTCTTCTTTATTTTTCTCCGCTGTTGGGCCATTTTCGGGGCGCTTGCCATGGGCGAAAACGCACGAAATTTGGCACCAGTTCCGAGAATTGCCACCGCTACTCAGAACCAGAAGCCCAAACTTGGCCGGGGCTCAGGGCCTCTATAGCGCCCCCTAAGTCGTTGTGATTTTGGCCTCCCGCATTAAGGTGCCTGGGTGCCATGTAGTTTGTAGTAGTGGCATGCCATTTGGTACGCTTATGTATCTCACTAAGCCGGACAAAAATGTAATGCCAATGCATTAGCCACGCCCAACAGGAAGTGAGGTAATTTCACTTTTGTGCGAAATGCATGGCCACGAAGACGGCGCAACTCCTCCTAGACCGTTCATAGGAATGTCACCAAAATTGATAGACATCATCTACAGACATGGCTGACAAAAGTTACTAAATACGTTTCACGTAGGATAAACCGTTCAGAAGTTATACGTCAATCAATTTTCGATGCAAAATTTTACATGCTTAAAAATTCATAACAAATCTTCTGATTGCTCAAAACTGCTCATACTTCACACGCAAATCACTCATTGGGCTTCTGACATGTTACCCAATTTCTGTGATATTTCGCCACTGGGGGCGCTATTTTTGGGCAAAAATTCCAATCTTTCCTCAAATTTGGTCAAACTTCACGGCCACCCTCTTACTCCCTCCCATGTCATGTATACCACATTTTGGGAATTTTCGTCCATGGGGGGCGCTGTTTTTGGCCGACGCAATTGCTCCAAAACGGGTTTTTGGTAAATAATTCCATAATGCTTTCCCTTCACACCACTACCTTGTGATAGTACGTTGCTGTTGTAGTCACTTATTTTTCCAACTCATTATCGCTCATGTACAGCATTGCGCCACCTACTGACATGGGAAAAACCAAAAAATTTATTCTTCAAAAATCTATATCTCATCTTCTATTTACTCAATTGTCATCAAACTTCATACGCAAACTCTTCATAGCTCACCTGACATATACGCCAAATTTTGTGCACTTTCGCCCCTGGGGGTGCTGGTTATGGCAAAAATGATATTGCAGCTTCTGATTTGTCAAACTTGGCAAGCAAACTCTTTACAAGACCCTTTTTGGGGCGCTTGCCATGGTCGACAACGCACGAAATTTGGCTCCTTTTTCTTAGACTGCCACCGCTACTGAGAACCAGAAGCCCAGATCCAGGCGGGCCTCAGGGCCTCTTTAGCGCCCCCTAAGTCGTTGTGATTTTGGCCTCCCGCATAAAGGTGCCTGGTTGCCATGTAGTTTGTAGTAGTGGCATGCCATTTGGTACGCATATGTATCTCACTAAGCCGGACAAAAATGTTATGCCAATGCATTAGCCACGCCCAACAGGAAGTGAGGTAATTTCACTTTTGTGCCAAATGCATGGCCACGAAGATGGCGCAACTCCTCCTAGGCCGTTCATAGGAATGTCACCAAAATTGATAGACATCATCTACAGACATGGCTGACAAAAGTTCCTAAATACGTTTCACGTAGGATAAGCCGTTCAGAACTTATACGTCAATCAATTTTCAATGCAAAATTTTACATGCTTAAAAATTCATAACAAATCTTCTAATTGCTCAAAACTGCTCATACTTCACACGCAAATCACTCATTGGGCTTCTGACATGTTACCCAATTTCTGTGATATTTCGCCACTGGGGGCGCTATTTTTGGGCAAAAAATCCAATCTTTCCTCAAATTTGGTCAAACTTCACGGCCACCCTCTTACTACCTCCCATGTCATGTATACCACATTTTGGGAATTTTCGTCCATGGGGGGGCGCTGTTTTTGGCCGACGCAATTGCTCCAAAACGGGTTTTTGGTAAATAATTCCATAATGCTTTTCCTTCACACCACTACCTTGTGATAGTACGTTGCTGTTGTAGACACTTATTTTTCCAACTCATAATCGCTCATGTACAGCATAGCGCCACCTTCTGACATGGGAAAAACCAAAAAATTTATTCTTCAAAAATCAATATCTCATCTTCTATTTACTCAATCTTGATCAAACTTGATACGCACACTCTTAACAGGTCACCTGACATATCTCCCAAATTTTGTGAACTTTTGCCACTGGGGGCGCTGTTTTCAGGCAACAATTTATATCTCGGCTTCTGATTGGTCAAACTTGATCAAACTTGACACAACAACTCTTCATAGGTCCCTTGACAAGTATACCAAATTTGGTGAACTTTCACCACTGGGGGCGCTCATTGCGCTGTAGCAGTTGCAGGAGAGGTGTTTACAATCATGAGGCACCAGGAGTATGTTGTTTTGGTTGCCTTAAACACACATGACTTGTGGGGAATGGGTAGGCAGTCGGGAGCAAGTGTTGTAGCGTTACATACAGACTAATAGATGTCTAACAGAAGACAATCCTATGTAGCTATAGCTTGGTGACTGATGAGGTAAATACATTAATTTGGTTGGGAAGCCATGGCATAAAATGTTCTGTCCATGACAACATCTCAGCGCACCGTGTACTCTGTGTCCGATTCTGTGCTTTGTCGCCATTGTGGGAGTAATGTGTCTTGCCGAAGAAGCTGTGGAAGGTATTTCGCGGGGACGCATGCCCCCGCCCCCCTTGGCCGCTGGCGCGAGGGCCCGTCGAGGCCGCTTGCGGCTTTAATTTTGAAATGATCCCTTATTAAAAGACTTAATGCAATCTCTCCCTGTGTCAACCCCTGATCAAAATATTGCCTTATTAGGTGATCGATTATTCCAGACATTCTAATGACCAAAGTTGCGTCTATACAGAATGAGAAATAGCCCCAAAGTCAGCATATCACAAGTCTCTTGGCGCACCTGAATGAACCATTTGTGGCAGATCACAGAATCCAGGGACACATGTCTGCCCGGGGGCATTTTGAGTTATTGACAGATTCAGAAAGTACAGTTTCTAAGCTTTCCAATGATGCCTTCCATGTGGAGATCTGACAATATTTGAAGAATATGTGGCCTTTTGAAAGTGTATACTTCTTAAAACAGAAAAGGGAGAAAATCGCCCTCAAAGTTTTCTATCTCAGCTACTCTGGGTGCAGGGCGGGCACATAATGGTGCTCATCTGCATGATATTAAGGAAAGCCCTACCCCCTACTAGCTAGCACGATACTACTTTCATGTAAACAAAGATCACCACGTCAATTTTCCTTCCATGCAAAGTATGCCCAACACAATTAGGAAGTACAAAAATAAGTCCTAAAGTATACTTTAACGTTTTGTGGTTGAAAAATTACTCACACCGTAAGAAAGAAAGAGAGCACGATGATGACACAACTAACACAATGCTAGTTTCATGTAAAGCCTCGGTCACAACCGGCCGTACAGTACGCGCTCCTACAGCCGGTCTACACGCAAAAAACACAAGAAACACACGGAGAGTGCGCATGAAACGCACGAGAGCGCGCGTGTGAAAAACACGAGAGCGCGCGTGTGATGTGCTGATTTTCGAGCCGCAGACCGGCCGCAGAGGTTCTTTCTCATGTCAAACAAACTCTACGGGCGCTTACGTTTTTTTCAGGTTGCAAGACAAACTTACGGCCAACGCGCGTCTTTCTCCATGAACAAAAAAAAAACGCAGCGATTTGGGAAACGCCAAAAATCACACAGCCAAAAAATCATACGTCCGGTTGTGACCTAGGCTTAACCAAACCACAACACTCTCCGTTACATGCAAAAATAACCACACAGCCTTAGATTAATAAACTTACTCCATCAGAAAGCGAAACGGCTCCTTGCACACACCAATGCCTCCGATGGAATGTAATCCTAGAACGGTCCGTGTATCATCCGATCATTCAAGTATTCCATTCAATCTGGAAAACGAGGTTGCGGTTTTTTTTTTTGCTAGAAATGGTTATCTCCGATGTAAATACCGACTGTCTGTCTGCTTCGCGGTGCTTCAGCTCCTCTGCGCTCTGTTTAGTAACTCATTCCATAGTGAAATCACACGCCTGTATGCAGGTTAAGTAGCCACGAGCTCAGCTCATATCATACAGCTGATTCGCGGAAAAAAAAAACAAAAGACTTAAATCATCATGTGAATGGCCCATATGGTAATTTACCCACACCCCCCAGCAGGCTACAGTCCTGACAAAAACGAGACAATTTGCAACAAAAAATGTATGCTTTTCCAACAAAACAATCTATTATCTGAAATACTGATTGCATTCTTCAAGATCTCAACTTGCACATGATGGAAAAAAACAAAAATCACAAATTTCGAAAAAAAATGCTTCTTTTGCGATTATCTCGGATTCGTTTCGGCCGACATGCGTCCCTGGATTCGGTGAGGGGTCACATTTCTCAGCTGTTTACTCAAGATCATGAAATAATTTTGTTTTCTCGAGATCTCGAATTAGTTGTGTTGTTTTCTCGAGATCCTGAATTAATTATGTCGTTATCTCGGGATAACAAGGTGAATAAAAAAAAAAAAAAAAGGATTATATGAAGGGCCTCTCTCGGCTTCCGTACGGATGAAACAACGTGTGTGCGCTTTTTGTTGTCAGTGTACAGTCTGTATTTCTGGTGGTCATTTATTCAGTCGAATCGTATAAAACGCGCGAGGCAGTTGAGAAAGAAACAAAGAAAACGAATCTCCGTTCTTCACTATTTTATTCAGCGAAGACATCGATTGAGGTGTGTGACTTTGCGCATTATATTTGTATCGATACAGAGCCGCTTCATCTGTCCACACTACGCGAAGCGCTACAGTACCGATACTGTACCGGTACGAAACCCATACATTTGTGGGTTTCGTACCGATACAGTTATACCGCTACAGTACCGGTATAGTTGCTAGTGTGGACAGGTGTTGCGGTACGAAAGTAGTTTCGTATCAGTACAAAATCCCTAGTGTGGACAGGGTATACGAAACCCACAAATGTATGGGTTTCGTACCGGTACAGTATCAGTACTGTAGTGTTCCGCTGTAGTGTGGACAGATGAAGCGGCTCTGTATCGATACAAATATAATGCGCATGCGCAAAGTCACACACCTCAATCGATGTCTTCGCTGAATAAAATAGTGAAGAACGGAGATTCGTTTTCTTTGTTTCTTTTTCAACTGCCTCGCGCGTTTTATACGATTCCACTGAATAAATGACCACCAGAAATACAGACTGTACACTGACAACAAAAAGCACACACACATTGTTTCATCCGCCATATATTCTCGGAAGGAAGTTACTCTCACTACGTTCACACTGCAGGCTGAAGTGACTCAAATCCGATTTTTTCGCCCATATGTGACCTGTATCCGATCTTTTATTGACAATATGAACGACACAGATCCGATTTTTTCAAATCCGACCCAGGCCGTTTGGATATGTGGTCCTAATTCCGATTCCTATCCGATCTTTTCATATGCGACTTCAGTCTGAACCGCCAGGTCGCATTCATCCGACTTACACGTCATCAACAAGCCACAAATGTCACTGTTCTGCGCTGAAGTAGGCGGCGGGTCTCTCAAAAAAAGTTACAACAACATGGCTTTGATGTTCCTTTGAACGGAGGTTGCAGTCACTACCCCGCAGAACGCCTGAGCCAAAACCCTTGCCCTCTTCCTTCTCAACCTCCTCCTTAACATCAGGCTATTGTGCATGTTCTGGCTCCGGCGCAACAACAACTGCATCATCGCCAGGTACTCCATGCTGGCTACTGTCATACACAGGAAACTTTAGGTTACTTCCGTAAACACTGGCCATGCTCACTGCGTGTGACGTCGTCATATCCTGCAATGCGCATGCGGAACACTTTTAGGTCGCTTTTCGTTCATACTGAGGATCACATACAAGTCGCATATATTTGTTAATGTGAACGACCTCACAAAAAAATCGGATTTCACAAAAAAATCGGAATTGAGCATTAAGCCTTGCAGTGTGAACGTAGTGTCGGTAACCACGGAAGCATTTCGCGCACGCGCATTTCAACTACCGTGAAAGAAAACCGCAAACATTTCTTGCTAGTGTGGACAGATGCACTAAACTGTACCGGTATACTTTGTATTGATACAGTTATACCACTATCGTACCGGTATATATGAGTGATTCCACGCTTATGGGTACTGAAACGGGGACATGAACTTATTTTTAAAAATTCACCTAAAACCATTTCTTTTTTTACCATCAGGTCACAAAACATGTAATCTTTAATGAATGATATGTTAAAAGATAACTTTAATTTTCTGAGATGTAATAAAAACATATTTATATGCCAAAGTCAGAACGTAACAGAAGTGTTGTGGACATATATATTCTCAATTTTAACAATGTAGAATTACTTTTTGAAACATAGGAAGGTGATGTTTTAGCACAGGGGTTTTCAAAGTGTGGGAGAGTGAGCCCCCCCTCGGAGAGCAAATAAACAACAGCGCCCCCCCTTACAATTTTTGTTGTTGCTATACTTAATGTTCCATTCGTATTTAAAAAAAAATGGTTGTTGTACACATTATTTTTTTCTTTTTCACATTTTAAACATCTGTGCTTTTTAAAACATCTTGTTTTACACATTTTAAACATCTCATAGCATCGTTAGCTAGCACCTCTTGGCAGACAACACACTGTGGCAGTGGAGCATCTTCAGATCCAGTCCATGAAAATCCAAACTTTAAATAATCGTGGTCATACTTCCTTCTTTTTCCAGTCCCCCCAGGATTCCGCGGGCCTTTTTTGTGATTGTTGCGGGCTAAAATGCCTGATGTTGCGGGGGTTTCCAAAAAAATTGCGATGAAAGTTGCGGTGTTTAGGTTTTTGTTGCGATTACATTGCGGGAGGAAGTGAAAGTTGCGAGAAATTGTTGCAATTTTCTCTTTTTGTGATTAAAATTGAGTGATATGTTAAATATTAAGTTATTACTGAAAAACTATTGATTTAAAAAAACAAAGACACTGAGAAATGGTCCTATAAACAACTTTACCAATATAAAAGATTACCAGGACTACAAAAATGCAGAAAAATAGGCTTTACTTATCCAAATGCACCTGTTGGTTCTAAAGTTAAAGTGCAGAGAACCTCACAGCACAACATGAAGTTACCTTAAAATATAATATAAATGCCTCAGCTTTCATGTAAGAAAAAAAAATATTAATACTAGTGCTGTGTGTAGGCAGTCTCTCCTGAAGACTAAATTAAACAATAATTATAAACTAATAAAATAAATGGCTCAGGCTTCATAGAAGAAAAAAACTATTTGAACAGAATCTCACAGTATGATGCTGAAGCTGCCTAAACAATGGAAAATAAAATACCATTTTGGCAAAAATGTTGGCATCCATTAATTTCTTGTATTAAGTAAAAAAATATAATGTAAAGTGCACACAGTCCTTCACTGTAAACATAGCACACTTTCAGTAACAGAATTTAAGCCTCTATAAACACTGACTCACACATCATGCAGTGTTGCCAGATACTGCTGACGGTTTCCAGCCCAAAATATATTCAAAACCCGCCAAAATGCACTTGAAACCGCCAATCTGGCAACACTGCGCGCATGCTGCTTCTCTTGAACGTAGACATCCGGAAGTAAGGCGGAAGGTAGTTTGTCGATGTCACCTCAAGACGACGCCAACGATTGGTCAAATTTGCGGGAAAGTTGCGATGATTGGATATAATTGCAACACCGCCCTGAATTCGCGGGGATTGGTTGAATTTGCGCTGAAGTCGCAAATCGCAACATCCTGGAGGCTCTGTTTTTTTGCTTGGCCCAGACTTTGTCTCCTCACTCACTGTAGCTTTAGGTACTAAAAATCGATCCATTTTGTCTCTTACGTTGCGCCCCCCCTGAAGAACTCTGGCGCGCCCCACACTTTGAAAAGCCCTGTTTTAGCAAATATAATTAATAAACGTGTAGTAGAATAAACATACACATTCTTTCAATAAGATTAACATGGTATATAGCTAGATTGTAATTAATTTGTAACAGACGTGAGATGGACAATCGTAACAGAAGTAATGTAACAGACATCATTTTGGAACTCATAGGCTTGACTTTGGCATATAAATATGTTTTTATTACATCTCAGAAAATTAAAGTTATCTTTTAACATATCATTCATTAAAGATTACATGTTTTGTGACCTGATGGTAAAAAAAGAAATGGTTTTAGGTGAATAAGTTCATGTCCCCATTTCAATACCCATAAGCGTGGAATCACTCATATGTGAACACAGCATAACTTGGAGACTTTACTGCTGGACTTGGTGACACTTTCCACCCCTTTCGTGACCTTTATTTCACGATTGCTGACCCCCCCTCCACCACCACCAATCGTTCCCATCCTCTATTCTGAGTGTCTCCAGAAAATAATTTTCCTTCGTATGCCCTAATTTGTAATTTTGATAAGCACACGATCATGGTGCGTCATGGAATATGACGGCCCATGCCTCGCTACTTCTCTCGACTTTTCCAGCCTGCTTTTCTCTGAAAGAGTTCGCAAAACTGACACACGCGTTTGTGTATCGCGCTCATGTTCCAGCCCGAGTGCTCATTGTTTTAACACGCGCACTCTGCAGCGTCGGTGTGATGATTGAACATGATTTAAAACACCAGTGCTGATTTAATGAACATGAAGGCTTATTTGTTTTTCTCCATCTCTCAGGTGTCCCCCGGCAACACAGAGGTGAAATCTGGAAGTTTCTCTCTGAACAGTATTTACTGAGACAGCAGGTGCCCAGTGCCAAACCGCCCAATAACGACGTGCCTTATAAAGAGCTACTGAAGCAACTCACCTCCCACCAACACGCTATCCTCATAGATCTGGGTGAGCGCGCGCACACACCTGCGTTTGACTTACTGAAAGATTACCGATTGCTTTAATATTGATTTTATATTAAGGTTAATATTAATCCGCTTGTTCTAACGCATTATTGTTTCTATAGTAACGATGGTACAAGAGCAATAAAACACTCCGGCTTCATCACCCCGTTGATTATTTTTCCTACAGCAGCACCACACAGTGTTTTTGTTCCTTCTGTTATATTCCTGATGGAGGATGTTTAGTATCAGTGTCTTACAGTGGTGCTTGAAAGTCTGTGAACCCTTTAGAATTTTCTATATTTCTGCATAAATATGACCTAAAACTAGGGATCGACCGATATGTTTTTTTTTTTTTTCAGGGCCGATACCGATTATTATGGAATTGGGATGCCGATAACCGATATGTGCAAGCGATAAATGTAAACATTATAATTCACATGAAATTAAACATGGCACACACTGACACAGACCTTCATATCCATGAAATGTATGTTTAATTGTAAAATTGAACATGAAATTTTGTGCAGGGAGATGCCAGCAGCATTTGTACAATAAAGTCAAACATTAGTTAGAATAAAATGAGAAATAAAATAAATATTCACCAATAAAAAAATAAATCACTCCCTACTATATTACAGCTCACCATTTTCAGTGGAAAATAAATGAAAATACACTCTGGATTCTGGATAGAGAAAGTGAGAACGGAGTGTTAAAAGCTCTGGTTAAAAGGAGCGGCTGCTCCTTTAAGAGTATATCGCTTTCCGAATCAGAAGCTCTAGTGAGGAGAATCACTTGCGCAAGAATTATAAATGCTAGTGGAGTGCAGTACAGCGCAATGTGAAGTAGCATAAGAACATTTAAGTCAAGAGTTTAATTGATGTATTTCGTTCATTACCGTTTATCCAAGCAAGTGTGCATCCACGACACAATTAATTACTGAGCCCACAACAAGCGTCCTGACAAACTCCCTACAGTATTACACAGCCTACTAGCACCATATCACACCTGGCTTGTTTAAATGTTCAAATAGTGCTTTATAAAGTTACCTAACATATACAAGTGCAATGCGCTTTTTGAGCACGAGTCACGTCATGAAGTTTACTCATCACCATAACAAATAGCCAGTAGGCTTGCGCTAGCCTACAGAACACAAACACTACGTTTTATTTCGTCTTCCCTTGACCACCTCTCTGTATGGCTGTCATTCTACTGTTCGAGTAGAACTACTGACACATTCACAACGTTTCCAGACGGGGATTTAAAAATGACTGCAGCCTACGTTATGCTGGGGACTGCTTACTATGGACAACATTACATGTAGTTTCAGTGAGACTAGTTGGTTGTAGGCTAATTCAAGTGCTTCCTTCCATAAGCCAAGTTTGCCTGGCTACACAGATGCAAATGGACAGTTTTAACGAGTAGTAGATGAAGAATGTAAACATATAATGATGTTGTGCTTTTGCAACTTGTGTGTTTGTGACTTATTGCGGCAAAAGCAGCATGTCCTTACCTTGAAGTGGGATCTGCTTCTGCCCGAGTGCCCGTACGGCTGTCTTGAAACAGGTCACAGCGTTTAGCTACGCGTGTTGATTGGCTGTATCCCTTGTGCCGCTTCTGTCTGAGTGCCCGTACAGCCGCCTTGAAACAGTTCACAGCATTTAGCTACGCGTGTTGATTGGCTATATCTCTTGTGCCAAACAAATCAGATGTTGTGGTGGGCGGGACCATGTTCTTGAACTCAGAGAGGCGAGTGCAGGAAAGGACGTGCAGTGACAGTCGCGTTAGGAACGAAATGGCTGCAAAAAGGCATGTTATCGGCATATCGGTGGAAATTATGGCCGATACCGATAACCCTAAAAATGCAGAATATCGGCCTGATATATCGGCCAGGCCGATTATCGGTCGACCCCTACCTAAAACTTCATTAGATTTTCACCCAAGTCCTAAAAGTAGATAAAGAGAACCCAGTTAAACAAATGAGACAAAAATATTATACTTGGTCATTTATTTATTGAGGAAAATGATCCAGTATTACATATCTGTGAGTGGCAAAAGTATGTGAACCTTTGCTTTCAGTATGTGGTGTGACCCCCTTGTGCAGCAATAACTGCAACTAAACGTTTCCGGTAACTGTTGATCAGTCCTGCAGGGGCTTCAAAGTTTGGGAGAATAGCAGGGTACAAATAATTTACAGCAGGGTGCAAAATGGTAAAATGTCTGCCAGCGGCAGACATAATGCACGCAAAGCGTGCAGGGATATATATATATATATGAGAGAGAGAGAGAGAGATATGCAAGTACGAATTTTTCATGGGGCGGGATGGTTTGGAACAGGCCATCTAAAATTGGGATAACATTTACCCGGGACGGGTATTTGAGGCGGGTCGTCTAGCGTAAGCTTGATTAGCGTTGTTACGCACGCCAGTGTTTCCCACAGAAATTTTGGAGACTATGGGGGAGGCGCGGGGGTTGTTTAAAATTGAGTGATATGTTAAATATTAAGTTATTACTGAAAAACTATTGATTAAAAAACAAAGACACTGAGAAATGGTCCTATAAACAACTTTACCAATATAAAAGATTACCAGGACTACAAAAATGCAGAAAAATAGGCTTTACTTATCCAAATGCACCTGTTGGTTCAAAAGTTAAAGTGCAGAGAACCTCACAGCACAACATGAAGTTACCTTAAAATATAATATAAATGCCTCAGCTTTCATGTAAGAAAAAAACCCTATTAATACTAGTACTGTGTGCAGGCAGTCTCTCCTGAAGACTAAATTAAACAATTATAAACTAATAAAATAAATGGCTCAGACTTCATAGAAGAAAAAAACAATTTGAACAGAATCTCACAGTATGATGCTGAAGCTGCCTAAACAATGGAAAATAAAATACCATTTTGGCAAAAACGTTGGCATCCCTTAATTTCTTGTATTAAGTAAAAAAAAAAAAAAATGTTGCCAGATACTGCTGACGTTTTACAGCCCAAAATATGTTAAAAACCCGCCAAAATGCACTTAAAACCGCCCAAATTGGGCGGGAAACCGCGCAATCTGGCAACACAGGCGGCAGTAATGGCTGCACTCGTGTCGAGGATGTAAACACAGTTGACGCGGCAACGGACATACATGACATAGTGGATGTAATTTACGTTCACAACTTTTTTTTGCTGTCAGAAATATTTAATATTAAATTGTGTGACTCGACTGACAATAGCCGGCGGCATAACAAGCCACAGCCGGCGATTTGCCACCAGTGACCGGCTACTTTTGAGACCGCTGGTCCTGCACACCGGCTTGGAGGAATTTTAGCCCGTTCCTCCGTACAGAACAGCTTCAACTCTGGGATGTTGGTGGGTTTCCTCACATGAACTGCTCGCTTCAGGTCCTTCCACAACATTTCCATTGGATTAAGGTCAGGACTTTGACTTGGCCATTCCAAAACATTAACTTTATTCTTCTTTAACCATTCTTTGGTAGAACGACTTGTGTGCTTAGGGTCGTTGTCTTGCTGCATGACCCACCTTCTCTTGAGATTCAGTTCATGGACGGATGTCCTGACGTTTTCCTTTAGAATTCGCTGGTATAATTCAGAATTCATTGTTCCATCAATGATGGCAAGCCGTCCTGGCCCAGATGCAGCAAAACAGGCCCAAACCGTGATACTACCACCACCATGTTTCACAGATGGGATAAGGTTCTGATGCTGGAATGCAGTGTTTTCCTTTCTCCAAACATAACGCTTCTCATTTAAACCAAAAAGTTCTATTTTGGTCTCATTCGTCCACAAAACATTTTCCCAATAGCCTTCTGGCTTGTCCACATGATCTTTAGCAAACTGCAGACAAGCAGCAATGTTCTTTTTGGAGAGCAGTGGCTTTCTCCTAGCAACCCTGCCATGCACACCATTGTTGTTCAGTGTTCTCCTGATGGTGGACTCATGAACATTAACATTAGCCAATGTGAGAGAGGCCTTCAGTTGCTTAGAAGTTCCCCTGGGGTCCTTTGTGACCTCGCCGACTATTACATGCCTTGCTCTTGGAGTGACCTTTGTTGGTCGACCACTCCTGGGGAGGGTAACAATGGCCTTGAATTTCCTCCATTTGTACACAATCTGTCTGACTGTGGATTGGTGGAGTCCAAACTCTTTAGAGATGGTTTTGTAACCTTTTCCAGCCTGATGAGCATCAACAACGCTTTTTCTGAGGTCCTCAGAAATCTCCTTTGTTCGTGCCATGATCCACTTCCACAAACATGTGTTGTGAAGATCAGGCTTTGATAGATCCCTGTTCTTTAAATAAAACAGGGTGCCCACTCACACCTGATTGTCATCCCATTGATTGAAAACACCTGACTCTAATTTCACCTTCAAATGAACTGCTAATCCTAGAGGTTCACATACTTTTGCCACTCACAGATATGTAATATTGGATCATTTTCCTCAATAAATAAATGAGCAAGTATAATATTTGTGTCTCATTTGTTTGACCGGGTTCTCTTTATCTACTTTTAGGACTTGTGTGAAAATCGGATGATGTTTTAGGTCATATTTATGCAGGAATATAGAAAATTCTAAAGGGTTCACAAACTTTCAAGCACCACTGTAAGTGACCAATTCAAGCCGGAATATGAAGTCGGATGTCATTCCAGATACGAGCGAACATTGTCCTTGCTTTTCTTTCCATCTGTCTCTCTCCGTCTCTCCGTCAGGCCGTACGTTTCCCACACACCCTTATTTCAGCGCTCAGCTGGGTGCGGGTCAGCTGTCGCTCTATAACCTGCTGAAGGCCTACTCCTTACTCGACCCGGAGGTGGGCTACTGCCAGGGGCTGAGCTTCGTGGCCGGAGTGCTGCTGCTGCACATGAGCGAGGAGGATGCCTTCAACATGCTCAAGTTCCTCATGTACGACATGGGGCTGCGCAAACAGTACAGACCCGACATGATCATCCTGCAGGTGACCTGTCCGTCTGTCCTCGCACTGTCTATGTATTCAAATGAGTTCATCACAGACCGTGTGGTTCCATCACATATACACTTTTTGGACAAGTCACAGAAAAATCACCGTCTTTTCATTCTCTCACTTTCAGATCCAGATGTATCAGTTATCCCGGCTGCTGCATGATTATCACAGAGAGCTGTACAGTCACCTGGAGCAGCACGAGATCGGACCGAGCCTGTACGCCGCGCCGTGGTTCCTCACCGCCTTCGCCTCGCACTTCCCTCTGGGTTTTGTGGCCAGAGTCTTTGGTACACACGCACACACCACAGTGTTTACACAGGATACGCATGATGCAGGTGATGGAACCTTTCAGAGAAAAAGCCCACATCACTTTTTATTGACCCAGCCACATGCTGTCAAACGAAAGGTGTCTATCATCGACAGAAGATTTATTTACCTCCATGTACCTGCCCCCACACGGCCTTGACAGCGATCACTTCTTTTTTTTTTTTCTTCTCCCTGCTCTCAGGTAATCCCTTATTATTTAAAAATAACTGGTGCGTAAACACGACGGCTTGCCTGAGCATGACGCAAGACAAGGTGTGCAATTACTTTTGAAACACCCGTTCGTGTCGACGCATCTGAACAACTCGGTTTTACTCATCGTTGTACAGTTCAACAAATATACTAAGTAACTTTAAAAACGCACAATGGAATTCAACACGATATCACTTTAGATCCATGCATACCGTATATTTGAAATTTATGATATTGTATGTAATGCACACACATCTTGAAACATCGATAAAGGACATTTATTGTCAAACTCAAGAATTAATTCACAATAAAAAAATTCAAAGTGACATGTTCGGACCGTCATGCTGGAGGTTCTGGGTCTGTGTCGTCCAGGGGTCTCAGCAGCAGTGACTGAGGGTGTCAGGAATCTGTCATGGAGGTGAGCTAGCCTGATGTGCTGATCCTGAACTGGCGTCGTGACTCGAGGCTGACCAGGGCGTGGACGATCCCTGGTGCTCCCTGTCTGTCTGTAACGCTGACTCAAACGGGAAACGGTCGAATGATGAACACCGAAGTGCCGGGCGACCTCTGTCTGTGTACTTCCGGCACGCAACATCCCGATGGCCTGTTCACGTTGATTTTGGCTTAGGCGTGGCATCTTCAATAATGACAATTTTCCCATCATTTCCCCCGGGTATTTATAGGCAAGATTGTGTGTGTACAGTGTATGCAAAATTTGTTTGAAAATTAAAGCCTGTCCATGTCATTGTACGTTATTGAGTACAACTCCCTTAAATTCCGATTTGAGCACAGATTTGGAACTTATTCGGGCGGAACGAAGTTATTTTTCCATTGTGATAGATTTCTTTTCTTCTTGAGATAAACTCAGCACGAATTCAGCAAGTTTTATCAATGTGCGTTTTTAAAGTTACTTAGTGTATCATCGACGGAAGATTTATTTACCTCCATGTACCTGCCCCCACACGGCCTTGACAGCGATCACTTTTTTTTTTTTCTTCTCCCTGCTCTCAGGTAATCCCTTTATTATTTAAAAATAACTGGTGCGTAAACACGATGGCTTGCCTGAGCATGACGCAAGACAAGGTGTGCAATTACTTTTGAAACACCCGTTCGTGTCGACGCATCTGAACAACTCGGTTTTACTCATCGTTGTACAGTTCAACAAATAGTTCAAAATGTCTGCCTCCAGCAAAACGTTCGGGCCCGAGCTTGGCGTAAAGCCTCCAGGCTTGGGCCGCACGCTGACGTTTTCTTCGTGTTTCCAGGCGAGTCATTATAAACCTCACGGTTCAGCACCGCATCTAGGGGTTTTTCAGTTTTACTCAATAACAAAGCTTCTGACGAGCTCGGCGCATATAACCCCATCTGCGCTCGTCCGACTGAAAAGCAGCTGTGGAATGCTGTCAGGTTATGAAGAACCGAATCTTCACGATCTGGCATTTTTTATTTTTTCAGTGCTGGTATTTTTCTCGAGAAGCTGCACATGATGAAGGACAAGATGGCATCAGTGAAGAAATAACTTTCCTTACCAAGGAAATGTTTGCACACGTGCGCACACATGCCACGCATGCACACGCTGTGTGTGTGTGTTCCTTGACAGAGGTAGAGTGAAGTCTGCAAATTGGAGTCATGAAGAATCTGCTGATGTTTGCATCATGAATAATGAGTGTCAAATCACAAAGCGGCGCTTCTTTTATATTTATATGAACAAATTACAAAGCATTTCAGGAGTGCGACACGTGCCACTTTTTACTGGCTGTCTGTTTAACCTGACGGACGCTAATGAAGATTAACGCCGACACATCTGTCACGCAGTACTGTAATTAGGGTAATTATCGCGCACGCCGACATCTCTATCGGAAGTTAACTAGACCTGTTCTGAGACCGAGCTATGCTGCAAGAACTGAGAGCAGCACCTTCCTGAGTGGGATGGGTACCGTCCTGCCCTAACAGGCCAGTAGTCTGGTTAACACCAGACCATATCACAAGTGAAATATGGTCTGGAATCCGCCTATTGACTTTCTCGTAGGGGAGGTGTGGTTTACGATTGTCAACGGGCGTTTATTGGACGTTGCGAATGTCTGTCATTTGGCGTATACGTAGCCCATGGCCAATCATGGCAGTTGTACCCGGTGACGTAGTTAGAGCGAAGAAAAGAAGGAAAGAGAAAGAGAAGGCAAAACGAAAATAGGAAAACAATGGCACCGAACGATTACTGCCGTTTGTGCAAGACAAAGCTTGATCGAAAGTTTGGTTCGTATCGCTCGCCGCCATGTTAAATGTGATCCGTAAACAGTCCCAAATAAACTACAAGCTTCCGTTTGTCGAGTAGTACGCATCACCGTCTTTCCACCCCTCCCCACTCTCTGATTGGCTCCCTAACTCAGGCGAGCCTTTAGACCATAGTTTCCATGCTGTCTTTTCAGATCGGAACGATTGTGCAAAGCAGCATGGGATTTCCCAGGCTACCAGGCCAGCAGTGCTCTCAGAATTAGTCCAATTATCTATAAAGCTCACATTTTCAGAGCACCTGTGTGCACCTGTCTGTGTGTGTGTTTGTTTTTATCCCTGTCTCTATATGCAGGAGTCACTAAAATCAGTCATGCCTGTACAGTGACTCTCTGCCGTGTTTAATCACAAGCACGAGTGTGCACACGGACTGAACACACCCCGGTAATTTTTACTGTTATTTTTTTATGCTTTAGTACCTAGATAAGTGTATGTGTACACGCGCACACTTTCTCACTCAATTGACAGCTTCCTAGTTTAACGCTGGAGTCGATAAGATCGTAGATAAAGGCGATGGTTGCATCAAAAATGTACACAGATTTCCTCCCGATTAAGTTTTTCACTGGGGCTGTGACGCTAATGTTGCTAACAAGTAACAGAAGCGAAAAGCCTCCAGTTTAGCATGGTCTAAATCACCACACGCTCACCTCCACGTTTTAACACGCAGGCATTAGGTTCAAGGAGGCGTAGCCTCAAGTTTGGTTAAGATGAGATTGCTCGATTGATTAAAAGCCTCTGCATGCTCGTGCGACAAGGCTTTCGCAGATAGCTTTTCGCAGACAGTTGTAATTTATCGTTGAGCGGGGAGTAATAGGCGTGCGCGATGTTATTCACCGCCACAACGCAAGGGGGCGCGAAATCGCTAGGAGTAGTTGGTGGGTGTGGTTAGTGGAGTGTTTATCCTCCGGTTACTTATAATGACTAGAACTGGAGTCGTATAGATGTCCGTACTTCCTCACTTCCTCGATCACCCGCTCTTCGTGCTGCTCCATCTTCGCTCGTGTTTTTAAAAATGGCGGTCGTGAAAACAAACCAAACCAGGAAAGTAGGGAAGCGGAAGTGCGTGTACAGCGGATGTAGAGTGGACCAATCAGAGCCCTCTTGTCTGCAACGCTGTCTGCGAGGCTTCTGCGGTGGTCACAATTTTTGGGAGGTGCGCGCAGAGCGTCTGCGAAGGTGGGGGGGCTACGCAGACGCTATCTGTGACGCCGTCTGCGAGGACTGGGTTGTCAGCATGAATTGGCCTTTAGACAGCAAGTGCTAAACCGGTAGCTATAAGCTTCCATTACTTCCAACATATTCTGTGACAGAATAATTGTACAGCATACATCTTTTAAAAAGAAATAGAATTCGGTGCACAATTTTCTTTGGGTTTTCTGAAATCAACACAGGGTCAAAATTGTAGCCTGGGCCCGCCCACCCTAAGCGTGACGCAACACGAGGGCCTGTTGCGAGCTTAGTCTGGCCAGGCAAGCTATCTCCAGCTCTTCCAAGCTCCCGAAAAATCGGGAGCCAGTCAACTTTGAGCATCTCCAACGGCCCTGGGTAGAGGCGTGTTCAAGGCAGTGACGTAGTAGAACTGCGACCGGAAGCCATAGATTGTTTACAGAATCTATGCCGGAAGCGCTTCATTCACTAGAAACATTACGAACATGGAGCAGCGGCAAGCCTTTGACACAGCGGTAGATGCTGTATTGAAAGCATTCAACGGGAAGTTCTCATTGAAAACGGAGCAAAGAGCAGCCCTGGAGGTATTTATCTTCTTCCTGTTACTCAAGCAGTTTCCGTCGCGTCATATACGTCAGAGGAAAGAGTGATGTGATTGGTTTAAGCTTCGTCACAGCCTTTTCTGGCTTCGACCAGTAGCAAACTGAGGCATTTCAGGGAGGCGGGTCAACCACGCACTTTGGGAAACGGTTGAGCTTAATATCTTTGCCAGACCAAATGCTCGCAGAGCTTTGAAGTCGCGTTAGCCAGACTATCCAAATTGTACATAGAGGGTGAAAAATATCCATACAGCACAACTAATATTTGTGTAAAATGTCTCTTCGCAGATTCACCTTAACTACACATTTTTGTTTACCATAAACAAGCTTCTGGCAGAATTCTGGTTGGATATTTCACAACTCTTCATAGTAGAATTGGTATTGTTCAATTAAATTTGTTTTTTTGTTTTGTTTTTTTTTTCCCTTGGCATGGACTTGCCATACAGTATCAGCACGGTCCATATATTTTCAATGGGGTTGAAGTCAGGACTTGTTTTAAGCTTAATGTTAGCCTGCTTTATCCTCCACAACCAGCTCTGATGCGTGTTTGGGTTCTTTGTCCTGTTGTAACTCCCAAGTCGTGCTCAAGTTTCTGATGATTTATGCTGAAGAATTCTGAGGTAGTCCTCCTCCTTCATTATTCCATCCACTTTGTGCAATGAACCAGTTCCACTGGTTGCAAAACAGCCCCAGAGCATGATGATCCTACCACCACCACCACCAGCTGGTACAGTGTCCCTCTGTACATGGTGGTCATTGTGGCCAAACAACTCAATCTTTGTCTCAACTGACCATACAGAAGGCTTTTTTCTTTGTCCATGTGGTCAGCTTCAAACTTTAGTTACGCTTGAAGGGGTCAATTTTGGAGCAGGGGGTTATTTCTTGGATAGCAGCCTCTTAGTCCACGGTGATCTGAACTGTAGACAGTGATCCATCAGCTTCCAGTTCATGGCAGGGCTGTGCCGTGGTGGTTCCTGACCATCCGAACCAGTTTCCTTTCAGCTGAGGGTGACAGATTGGGTTTTCTTGAATCAAAGTGGCTTGGCAAAGTGACGACACCTCACAAGAACTTGCATACAATTGTTTGAACTGATCTTGGAATTTGCAGTTGTTTAGAAATGGCTCCAAGAGACATTCAGGAGTTGTGTACATCTGCAATCCTCTTTCTCAGATCTGCACCGAGCTCCTTGGACTTTCCCATTTTACTGTGTGTCGGTCAGTCCAATCAATGCTGTAAACAAACCCTTTTTATGAAGGCACAGAGAAGCTACCAGCTGTAGTCAATCATGATCACCTAACAGGAAGTTAAGAGACCACGGCCTTGGCAAGATAAGAGACATTTTTGGAAGTTTCAGCACCTCTGAATTAATAATCTATGTGGGTGTATATAAATTTTTGACCCTGTGTTGATTTCAGAAAACCCAACATAAATTCAAACTTCTGCACCAAATGCATGGGGTTTTTTTTCTATGAAAGAAATGTGTTGTACAATCATTTTGCCATAGAAAACGAACAGTTCAGAGAAATCATTGAAAGCCCAAATATTGCCATGACGTTCATATTCAAGATGGCATTCATGTCACTGTATGGAAACTTCTGACCACAACTTAAAATGGTGTGTTTGTTAATAATTGCTGTGAATGTGTGTGTTTTTTCAGACATGCTGTTCCTGCAGGGTTCAGAGGTCATCTTCAAGGTGGCGCTAAGCCTTCTGGGAAGCCACAAGCCACTGATTCTGCAACACGACAATCTGGAGTCCATAGTGGACTTTATTAAGAGCACGCTGCCCAACCTGGGACTGGTGCAGATGGAGAAAACCATTAACCAGGTGTGTGTGTGTGTGTAGAAGTCAGGCATCATTTACGATAAAATGATCTGCAATACCACTGTGTTTTATTTCTGGCCCAGGAATTAGCCCCGCCTCTCAATCTGAATGCAGCTGCTTAGCCCTGCCCCCTTTTTCTTCACCTGAGGTGGTGGTTTGTCAGATTTTTAGATTTTTTTTTTCTTTTTTTTTTAATTTGTAATCATAATGATAAAAAAAAAAATAATAATCCAAACTCCTTCTGAACTAAACGGGGGTTTCCCAAAAGCCTCTTAATGCTAAGAGTATCTTAACTAGGAAAGAGAGTGTTCTTTGTGCTGCTCACTCTACCATTTAACACTGAACTTTGTGCTGCAATGCTCTTGGGGAAACTCGGGCCAGGTCGTTTCATACGATGCTCAGTGTAACATTTTATACCAAAAAATACAAATAAAATATGCGGAATTATTTTGGGTTGAATCGTAAATAGAAGGTGAGAATAATTTCACTGTGAGTAAAACATATCTCATCTCATTATCTCTAGCCGCTTTATCCTGTTCTACAGGGTCGCAGGCAAGCTGGAGCCTATCCCAGCTGACTACGGGCGAAAGGCGGGGTACACCCTGGACAAGTCGCCAGGTCATCACAGGGCTGACACATAGGTGGTGTTTAGATTAGACCGTATCAGCGGATCATCAGATTAACGTTTTTAAAACGATTCGCGTGCACACAGCAACGCCAATCCACGATTCGCGTGCACACAACAATGCCAATACACGGATACGCTAATCACATGACTAATTAGACGGCACGTCACATGATCCCAGTGCATATCGGGCATGCGCAAGTCACTCACCACTTGCAAGTGGAAGGATGACAAGCGAACACCTTCTCCAGCAGATAAACACACCTGGCTGTGATGTTCATGTTCTCACTGAGTTTAAGCGCCTGAAGGAGGTAAATAAGTTGAAATGTGTAAATAAACCTCAGTGCGGCTCAGCGCTTCCTCCTGCGCTCCAAATCACTCCGCCCTGAACAGCGAGTGCCCTCTGGAGGGTGCGCACTCCGGCCCTGCGCAGCTCACAGCGCGCGAGCAGTGATTCGGGACTGAGCTGCTGTGTGTGTGATCCCAACGCCAGCGAATCAGGAAGGTGGATGTCACAGTGACGCTGTCCAATGACGACGTCAGCTAGAGCTCAGCACTGCGTTTCCTCGTTCCTCAATGTTTACACAGCACCGGATCAGATACGAACCGGGTTGAATACGTGGACCCTGGCGGATTCAAGTTGTTCCGCCTGTGGAGTCGTTTCCCGGCGTTTTAATGTGCACAGATGGTGCATCCGCGACGAAAACGAGACGGATACGGTCTAATGTAAACACCACCATAGACACAACCATTCACACTCACATTCACACCTACGGTCAATTTAGAGCCACCAGTTAACCTAACCTGCATGTCTTTGGACTGTGGGGGAAACCGGAGCACCCGGAGGAAACCCATGCGGACACGGGGAGAACATGCAAACTCCGCACAGAAAGGCCCTCGCTGGCCACGGGGCTCGAACCCGGACCTTCTTGCTGTGAGGCGACAGCGCTAACCACTACACCACCGTACCGCCCCGAGTAAAACATATACTGTGTATATAATTTAAAAATAATGACTGTAAAATATGATTAATAATAAAATGCTGGATTTCATTTGCTATTGTGTTAAGAGCATGAGACAGATTTGTGTGTGTGTGTGTGAGAGAGAGAGAGCGAGCGAGGGAATAAAGGTTAAAGGATAACCTTTAAAATCCAATAAGTGCACAAACAAGCTCCAGTTAGTTCAAAATGCAGCAGCAAGAGTCCTTAGTGGAACTAGAAAATATGGCCACATCACGCCTGTCTTATCCACACTGCATTGGCTCCCAATCAAATTTCGTATTGATTATAAAATACTACTATTGACCTTTAAAGCACTGAATGGTCTCGCACCACAGTACCTGAGTGAACTTCTGCTCCTCTATGACCCGCCACGCCTACTTAGATCAAAAGGTGCAGGCTATCTGCTGGTACCTCGTATAGTGAAGGCTACATCAGGGGGCGGAGCCTTTTCTTACAAAGCCCCACAGTTATGGAACAGCCTTCCAAGTAGTGTTCGGGAATCAGACACAGTCTCAGTGTTTAAGTCTAGGCTGAAAACATATCTGTTTCGTCAAGCCTTGTGTTAATGGTGTTTATGAGGTAAAGGAGTAGATCTGGAGGGTCCTCAGACAGAGTGTTTTGGTAAACTGGGATGTATGGATGCTGTCAGTCCCCACTCACTTGCTCAGTCGGGTTTGTTGACGGTGTAGTGCAGGGGTGCTCACACTTTTTCAGTATGCGAGCTACTTATAAAATGACCAAGTCAAAATGATCTACCGACCCACAGAACCGTGTGTTATTTTTAAATTTATTGAAGATTCTTAATATGTACACTCTATGCTTATGTACCTTGCATAACTGCATGAGCCAATATTACAACAAAATAAGCTATGAACATGTTTTTGTAATTACCATATAATAATAACAACAACAATAATAATAATACATCTGTTTTTTGTAGCTCTTCATGTGTTATAGGAGGATCAACACACACACACACACACACACACACACGCACACACAATAATAATAATAATAATAATAATAATAATAATAATAACGATAATAATACATATTTTATTTAGCTTTTCATTGTGCTCAAAGACAAATGGCCTTTGCAAGAGGATCAAAATACACACACACACACACAGACACACACACAGACACACACACAGAGAGAGAGAGAGAGAGAGAGAGAGATAAATGTGAAGGTCAGTCCTATCTGAGTTACGATGTCCAGGGGGTGGGAGTTCCAAAGGGTGGGCGCAGTGATGTTGCTCTTTCTCTGTCCGGTATTTGATTGTGATGATGGGGGTGAGGAGGTTAGCATCTGCAAACATATAATGAACACATGTACAATGTGTGTCAATGTACATTGCATAACTGCATTAACCAATTTTGCACAGCATTTAACAAATAACTTATTATTAATATTATTATTACCTGAGTTTAATTTGATGACTTGCACTGCATTGAGTCGGCCAGGGATGCGTAGTCCGGACGGTAGCTGCTGACAGCCAGCCTCAAGCACATTTCCAAATGTTCATCAGTCATGGTGGAACGATACTGGGACTTGATGATCTTCATGTGGGAAAAGGCTGATTCGCACAGATAAGTTGAGCCGAATAATGCAGTCAGGGAAGTAGCACATTTCCTCATGTTGGGGTACTTTTTCTCTGTGAGTAAGTTCCAGAAGTGTCCATGAGCTCTGGCCTTCAGCTCAATGTCAGCTTGTAGTGATAAAATCTCATCTTCCACTCCAGATGAATTCAGGTGAAACAGTGTTGCGATTTTTGACGCAAGTGAATCAATCTCGGCATCTTCTTGAAACGGATAGCACATGAATGTAGCCACTGGCTCGAGTGTAGCAAAGTCTTGGAAACGTCTGTCGAACTCGGACAGGCAGTTGTCAATCTGCTCTGTGTAGCGTGCGCTGCTTAGTTGCGCACAGGCCTTCCCTTGCGTCTCCAACTCTGACTTCAGGTTCGGGAAATTTGCCAAATCATGGCGCTGAAGCTTTGAGGACAGATGTTTGATTTTACGTTTGAAGGCATTGACTGAGCTGATCATGTCGGTCACCGTTTTGTCTTTTCCTTGCAGCTCTTGATTAAGGTCATTCAGCTTGTTTGTAAGATCGGTTAAAAAAGCCAGATCTAGCAGCCACTGTTCATCATTCAGCTGTTTGTATTCTGCATGTCCAGTTTCACGAAAAAACTCCTTGATTTCTGGACAGAGCTCTCGGAATCGTTGCAAGAATTTCCCGCGACTAAGCCACCTCACGTCAGTGTGTAGCAACAACTCAAAGTGGTCGCTGTCAGCCTTCTCCAGATGTGCGCGGAATAGCCGTCTTTGAAGTGCTTTGGCTCTAATTGAGCAGGCGATCTTCGTCGCCACGTCCATGATCTCTTTCATGTTCAGCATCTTCGCGCAAAGTGCTTGTTGGTGGATTATGCAGTGGTAATTCACGAAGTCTGGGAAAGCATCGTCCTGTCTGCACTTGGCAATAAACCCATTCACGCGACCAACCATTGCGGGGGCTCCATCCGTGGTGATGGACACTAATTTGTACAGTGGGAGCTGAGTGTTCTCGATGAAGTTTTTAAATGACAGAAAAATGTCCTCTCCTCGCGCATGTTCCTTCAAGGGAATCACTGTCAATAGCTCTTCCTTTGCCGTCATGTCGCTGAACACCATACGAATATAAACGCATACCTGGGCTGTGTCACTGACGTCCGTAGACTCGTCCAACTGCAGTGAAAAGCACTCGCAATCTCCGATGTCCTTCCACATCTGCTGGGTTACATCCTCAGCCATGGCTTCACAGCGCCTTGTAACTGTGTGTCGTGAAAGTTGCAGGGCTTTGATTGAAGACATTATTTCGGCCTTATTTTTAAAATCTCCAAACAACGACTCTGCTGCTTCAACGAATGCCTCTTTCATTATCTCTCCCTCTTGGAATGACTTCATGTTTTTCACGATGACACGACTCACTCTGAATGAGGCTTCGGTAGCCGCTTTAGCTTTCGATGAATGCTGTGTGAAAAGTGACTGCTGTCCGGACAACTGCGATTTCAATTCCTTCACCTTCCTCTTTCTTAATTCACTTTTCGGTGGGAAGTCCGCCTCGTATTTCCCATGAACTGTCCGAAAATGCCTCTCCACATTTCCCTTCTTTGGAATAGCAATGCTAGACTGACAGATCAGGCAAACGCACTTCGAAAAGGACATAGTGAAAAAAAACTCTTCCTCCCATTCAATATGGTAGTGATAGGTTTTTTGCTTCTTATTTGGTAGGCCGACATCTCCCCCACTCATTTTAGAATGGCTCATTTTTTTTTCTTTCTTTGATTCCGCAAAAAAATAAAAGACGTAGCCTACTTAACAAGTTTGTTGTTGTGCTGCACTTCGCACTGTCGTTTGAGTGGTAACCTAGGCAACAGGGTGTGTCTGATAAAATCTGTTGACTTGTGATTGGCTGCCCTGTACATCAATCAAGTGATGGAGTGGCTGATAGGCTGCCTGTCCCCATGTCACGGTTAGGCCTACTAACTAGCAAGTGCAGGAGGAACAGGGGACTTTTTTTTTTTTAAGTGGTCTGCGATCTACCTATATTGGCCTCGCGATCGACTGGTAGATCGCGATCGACGTATTGAGCACCCCCGGTGTAGTGGCTGCTGCTTTATGTCCCGGGGCTCCCTCATGCCTGTGTTACCTTCTGGCTCTTCTCTTTTAGTTATGCTGTCATAGTTAGTTGCCGGAGTCCCTGCTTGTACTCAGTGCAATATGTATACTGTTCCTACTTATTCAGGTGACATTGGGCATACCCAACAACCTGTTTTTTTTTTTTTTCCCTTCTCCCCCAAAATTTGTCCCTCTGAGTTACATGTCGGTCCTGGGATCGAGATGCTGACCTGTTCTGCTCTTCAGACCTGCCTGATCCATCCTGGTGTCTGGTTGGAGTCTCATCGTATCGCTCCTGTGGAGGACGGCCCCATGTGGACAGTTGGGGGTCGCACCTGGAGGACGCTCTGGACTCTTACAGTAACGCTTTTATGGCTGAGGACTGCAGTTGACTTGCTAACTTTAGGACTGCAGTCGTCATGAACAGTTTTGCACTCAAGTTTCCATCAGTGAAGAGTTTATAACATCAACGAAACTGACTTCATGTTAAAACTGTTAATGTTATAGTCATGCTGTCTGTTGTTGCCCAAATGAGGATGGGTTCCCTTTTGAGTCTGGTTCCTCTCGAGGTTTCTTCCTCATGTCGTCTGAGGGAGTTTTTCCTTGAGGCTTGCTCATTGGGGATAGATTAGGGACAAAATTAGCTCATGTTTTAAGTCGTTCACTTTCTGTAAAGCTGCTTTGCGACAGTGTTTATTGTTAAGCGCTATACAAATAAACTTGATTTGAAAGGAATTTCACACACGCGCGCACACGTATATCATTATAGCATTTCTCTGAAAAGGTGTGGTATTTGCATGACTAGAAATCTATTCACACCCATGGAGGGGTGCAATTTACTAAAGTTGTGGTTTTCACAACTGGTTGAAAACATGCCGCTTGTTTCTGTTTAACACGCACGTGTCGGAGTCGGTGGGTTATGAGCTCTATTGGAATGAATTTGAAATGTATTCTCTTACCACAACACTGATTTCACTCTCATTGTTTTTATAAAAGGCGCGTGTGCGTGTGTGCAGGTGTTCGAGATGGACATCAGTAAGCAGCTGCAGGCGTACGAGGTGGAGTACCACGTGCTCCAGGACGAGCTCCTCGACGGCCCGTCCACTCTCAGCCAATCGCAGCGCACCGCTCAGCTGGAGAAGACCAACGGAAGCCTGCGGCAGCAAAATCTCGACCTGCTGGAGGAAGTTCAGGTAACCGATCACGAGCCGCTCCCGCTCCTCCCCCTGACGTACAGCAGTCGCTCCCACGTGTCGCTAATTAGCCAGTTAGACTCAGGAAGATGCTGAACTCATTAGTGACGTGCTCCTGCACACAGAGCCACACCCAGGGCTTCTCTTATTATCACAGGTTCACTCGTCCTGTGGGTTTACCCTGGTGTAATAAACACGGGGATTAGTGTCGGTACACACACACACACACACACACACACACACACGCGTGTCTCCAGAGACTGTGTACAGTACTCTCATGCGCTTATCAGTTAACCACAGTATATCACAATTCATTTCTTTCTCTCTCCCTGTCTGACATTCTCTGTCTCTCTCTCTTTCTCTCTGTCTGACATTCTGTCTCTCTCTCTCTCTCTCCCCTCCACGTCTAATATTCTGTCCCGCTTTCTCTTTCCCTCTTTCTCTCCCCTGTCTGACATTCTGTCCCTCTTTCTCTCTTTCCCTCTCTTTCTTGCGCTCGCTCTCTCTCTCCTGTCTGACATTCTGTCCCTCTCTCTCGTTCCCTGTCTGACATTCTGTCCCTCTTTCCCTCTCTCCCCGTCTGACATTGTCCCTCTTTCTCGCTTTCCCTCTTTCTTGCTCTCTCTCTCTCTCGTCTGACATTCTGTCCCTCTGTGTCTCTCTCTCTCTCTCTCTCTCTCTCTCTCCCCCTCCCCGTCTCACATTCTGTCCCTCTTTCCCTCTCTCTCTCCCCCTGTCTGACATTGTCCCTCTTTCTCGCTTTCCCTCTTTCTTGCTCTCTCTCTCTCTCTCTCTCGTCTGACATTCTGTCCCTCTGTCTCTCTCTCTCTCTCTCTCTCTCTCTCTCTCTCTCTCTCTCCCTCCCCATCTCACATTCTGTCCCTATTTCTTTCTCTCTCGAGCCCTGTCTGATAATCTCTCTCTCACTCTGTCTGACAATCTGTCTCTCTCTTTCTCTCACTCCATCTGACAATCTGTCTCTCTCTCTCTCTCTCTCTCTCTCTCTTGTCTGACATTCTGTCCCTCTCTCTCTCTTTCTCTCTCTCCCTCCCTGTCTCACATTCTGTCCCTATTTCTGTCTTTCTCTCTCGATCCCTGTCTGACAATCTCTCTCTCACTCCATCTGACATTCTGTCCCTCCCTCTCTCTCGTATTCCGTCTGACAATCTGTCCCCCCCTCTCGCTCCCTGTCTAACATTCTGTCCCTCTCTCTCTCCCCCATCTGACTGTCTTTTCCTCACTGTCTCCCTCTTTCTGTTTCTTTTTTTTTTTTTGGTTCTGTCTCATGCCTTCTCACGTTGTCTAATTTTTTTTCCTCACTGTTTGTTACTGTGTCCCCCTCTGTTTTTTTAATGCATTTTTAAATACATTTTTATACATTTATTGATCTACACGCATCTGTGTGTGTGTGTGTGTGTGTGTGTATAACAAACAAGTAAGTGCCTGATCACACAGGAAGAACTGATGCTTCTCTCTCTCTCTCTCAGGTGGCCCATGCGAGGATCCGTTTCCTGGAGTCCCACATGGAGGGCCTGGTGAAGAGCGAGGCGGCGCTGCGTGTCGAGCTCACGTCTCTGGAGCAGGAGAACTCCGAGCTGCAGCACACCGTCTCCCAGCTCCAGGCTCTGCTCGCCAGCCACGGCATCCAGTACACCTCCGCTCCGTCCTAACACACTCCCTCGTCCACTCGCGCACTCGTTTAATCTCCTCAGGAGAAATAATGAGACGTGACCTCTGGGCTGGGAGCGGAGACTGGTTCTGATGTTTTGGTGTGAGTTATAACGCGCCCTTATTCCCTCAGGATGAGAGGAAGAGGATATAGACTCGCGAGTAGGTGCTGTCTGAGTTACAGCGCATCTCTCTCTCCCTCCTCCCTCTCTCTCGCTCTCTCTACCACTCACAGGGAAGTTTAAGTGCCTAAAGGTCGCGGATGTTGGAACTGCTGTGGACCCTTTTTATAAGGTGTAACAATGACACACCAGCACTGATTGGCTCTCTGCCATGCTCCGAACAATTGTACACACTTCTCACACCACACACTGTGTGTGTGTGTAAAGTATTTGCACCCTTTGTCTTGTGTGTTCTCTTCATGTAAAGGCACTGCTGTTTACTGTTTAGCATCGATAAACAAAAACGAATGAGTTGTACCCACTCATGACTTTTTTTTTTTCTTTTCAACTGCCTTGATTTCCAGACATGAAAGTTTCGTTTTTTTCTTTGTCGTCATAATTACTCTCATTATAGTGCGTACCTGTCGAGACACAGAACCTCTGTTTTCATTCAGTCCTTCAGATACACGAATCTTATTCAATAACAGTACCTACAATGCACCACTGTCAGACACCAAAGCCGCCTGCGAATCCAGACGGCGGTATTCCCAGACACGTCCGCCACACAATGACTGGCAGCGTCCTTTGCTCTACATTTAAACAATCATCTGAACAGTAACTCGCGTGAAGCATGACGTGACCGGTGGCCATGTGCCGAGGTTCTGCTGTCAAGTCGGGTTGGTCCGTTTCCTGTAACAGCTGTGCAGCTGCAAAAAAGTGGCAGGTTCGTTCTAACATGCTGTCGTTTCTATAGCAACAGCCCATTCACGTTGGCTTCCATGAGATAAACCGTGTATGACTGTTTGATGTAGTTTTCTCCGAGATGTTTCGTCGAACATTTCTGGAGTTAATCCTGTGACGTGTCCGACGTCTTCAGGACAAAGCGTTTGCGCTTTTTTCCCAGTTTCTCGGTCACGTGATAAGCTGAGTTTTTATCTTGGCGAGAAAGAAAATATCGCTGCTGTATAAAATAACACGTACGGTATTATTTTTAACGAACCGCCTGTCCCGCTGCATTCCCGTTTTTACGGACATGTCTGTCTTTGAAGGGCGTCTTCACCTTAATTTGAAATTTTCTGGCCTGGAAGTTAGCCCCGCCCACCTCTCAGAACATACCTGCTCGTACAGCTGCCTCTTTTCCTTAAAAGAAATTAAAATTGTATGCGCAAAAGTGGGCGTGGCTTGTCTTTGGGACTTTGCATTTTTGTGGCCCTGAAATTAACCCTGCTTCTTGGTCCGAACGTATTTACTCACACGTCTGCGTTAAAAGAAACAGCCATAAGAACATCGTAGGTTTAGAAGTGGGTCTGGCTTGTCCGGGTTTTTTTTTGTCGTAGATGCTAAAGATGAAACTTAGAAAATGACAGACCACCCCTTGAACGATCACTACAGTGCTGAGTGGATCATCACTGTCCAGTACTGGTACTTGTTTCCTAGACACTCCAACATATTAAATGTAACTATAAATAGATAAATAAATTGTCAGCGTTGACGAGTTGCTGTGGCGTAAGAGGGACAAACGCACTTCCAGAACATGCTGTTAAAGGAAAGTAGTGGACTTTGCTGTGGTAACTGGAGTTGTTTAATTGTTTTCCTATAACAGCACGCCAAAAAAATTTGCGTTTTCATTATTCTCATTGAATAAAAGACAGAATTTCAGTGTATCATGATGTATAAATCTTGTCCGTGATAACCCAGGGCCAGAAAAATAGAAAAGTTCTCTTTCGCAACTGTGACCAAACAAAAATACAAGCCACGCCCACTTTTGAGCATGCAATTTTTTTCATCGTGTGTTGGTTCGTTCCGACGGAGATGCGGGGCTAATTTCCAGGCCAGAAAAACGCAAGTGAAGGTGAAGATGAGTTTGATCCTGTTCAAAGTAAGAAATGTTCGTAAACAGGGCGGGCTTTGGGTGGAGTTTATCTCCTCCTCTGTAGTGTAATGCAGCGTAACGGGAGGGTTGTACAAAATACCGTACGTTTTATTTTTAGTCTGAAAATATTCATTATCAAAAAAATGTCTCCAATTCCAAGAATTCAGGTTGAGAGTAAAATTAGCACGAACTGAACCCGAGGTTCTGACCTTCAGCGTGAAAGGATGCTAAAGCGGCTAACGGTCAGTGAAAGCCAATGGAAGCCCATTAGCATTGTATCGTTCGGTTATTCTGTCATTTCTGGAAATTAATTTTTTTTTTTTTGGTGGGGGGGGTGTATAAACTTTTTTTTTTTGTGTGTGTCAAAACTGAATGAACCAAAGACATTAAAGCAATGTGGAACGCTGTTGAATGTGTCGTGTGTGTGTGTGTTAGAAGGAGAGAGAGTTGTGTAAGATGTTTTCGTCTCTCCTGGTACCCTTCAGATGCTAATTGAGGGTTAAGTGGTAGGATGGAAGACGCCGGAGCAAAAAAAAAAAAAACACCTCCCCTGTACGACAGAATTTTGGAGTTCTCAAGTTTTCTTGAACGTTCCAGTGAGTATCAGGAGACTTCTGAAGTTTATCTTTCACCATGACAGGAAACTTTTTTTTTTTCCTTAAATGTTTAGTGTTTTACTAATTATTATTATACAATTAATTTTAAATGTGGACCTTTTTTAAGACAAATGGCTGTATCACTGTAGAATTTGTAGCTTCTTGGGCCCCACCACCACCACCCCACCCTCCACACACACACATTATAACTATGATTAGAAACCATCAAAACCGATGAAACAATGAGCAATAATGAGCAGAAAGCAATGTGTTTAAACTCAGGAAGGTGATGCTAACACACCCAGGCTTTCGTCTAAACGGGGGAACAGGGGCGCTGCGCCCTCTTACTCTCGGCGTGCGCCCCCTTACCGACTCCGTGAAAACATCCCAGCAACACTACGTGACAATGTGTCTGATCATCAAATACGTTATAATTGCTCCAAAAATATTCCAATCATAGTAGATACACCGCCAGACGGTGCAAAAACAATCCGGATTGGCGTTTTCCGGACTGAGGCGCCATGTTGTTTAGTTGTTTACTTGTCGCGGCTGCTCTCGCGAGATTTGACATGGGTTCCGTACAAGGTCAGCTGACTTGCAGAGCGAGATTTGTCGAGACTGAATGAGCTTTCACCCACCGGCACGGGAGCTTTTGACAGAAGTAGTTCGCGAGTTGTTTTCGTTGACACTTGGGCATTTAAAGATGTCATCCCGCGGCACGAAGCGGAAGAAAGCCAAAGACTGTCCGGGGCAGAAGAAGATTACTTCTTTCTTTTTCAATGTTGACAGACAATTTGTTACAATTTCCCCCTCAGATAGCCTCAGAATGTCCCATTGGAGCATTTTTCAAAGGCTTTGCACGGCGGGGGGGGACAACCGGCACCATCCCCGCTTCGCTCCCTCGCCATGGTGAGCGCCCTCATACTAAATTTTTCTAGAAAAAACCCTGACACCCTTATGAGGACCTGATAAACTAACGTTGTGCTAAAATTAAATCTTTTGTCTTTTTAATTTTTTCCAAAAAAAGCTGAAGTTTTAGAGGGGGAAAGTGGGGACAAGCCAAACCAGTCCGCCCAAGGTCAAAACTGTCAGATATTCCTGTATTTGTGGAGACATGTCACTACAAAAATATGAAAGCATTCCTATACACGCGCGCGCATTGGCATCGGTACCGGTACTTCTGGGAAGGGTGATTTTCTTGGCTGTAAATTGTAAATCTTGTAATTTCTCAAGAACTTTACAAGGTGATAACTGACGCGCGCGCGCGCGTGTGTGAGAGAGAGAGTGCTGAGGTAGTGAATGAAGGCAGGAAGAAATAAGGTTTTAAATTGTGGAATAAATCCCTATTTATTGTGTGGTGTGGTGGCTGGCGCGGTCGCCTCGCGGCGGGAGGGTTCCGGGTTCGGGCCCGGCGAGGGCCTTTGTGTGCGGAGTTTGCATGTTCTCCCCGTGTCTGCGTGGGTTTCCTCCGGGTGCTCCGGTTTCCCCCGCAGTCCAGGGACATGCAGTTAGGTTAACGTGGGGCGGCCTTGGGCTGAGGTGCCCTTGAGCAAGGTACCGAACCCCTGACTGCTTCCCGGGTGCTCTGGTGTGGCTGCCCACTGCTCTGAGTGTGTGTTCACTGCTTCAGATGGATTAAATGCAGAGGCAAGGCAAGTTTATTTATGTAGCACATTTCATACACAATGGCAGTTCAATGTGCTTTACAGAAGTAAAAACAGTAAACAATAGAGAAATAAAATTACATAAAATAATTTTTTTATTCTAAAACAATTAATTAAAAGAATTAAAAGAAAATAATAAGAATTAAACAATAGTAGAAATAAAATAATAAAATGAAGTAGAAGTTCAAATAGGAGGAGAAAAAAAAAGAAACCAGCAGAATAGAAGAATAAAATAGAATAAAATTAAAGTAACTTTAAAACATGCAGAGAAAGTAAAGATTATAAAAAATGTAAAGAAGACAATATTAATTATTTAACAGAAAGCATCTGAAAACAGCTTGGTCTTTAACCTAGATTTGAAGCTGCCAACAGCAGGAGCATTTTTAATGTCCTCTGGCAGTTGGTTCCATAGCTGTACTGCATAGTAGCTAAAAGCTGCTTCACCACACTTTGTTTTAACAACTGGTTTTAATAATACATTTTTCTGTTGCGATCTGGTAGATGTGATTGGGTTAGGCCGCTGCAACATATCAGAGAGGTAATTGGGCCCTGTACCATTTAGAGATTTGTACACCAGCAGCAATGCTTTAAAGTCAATTCTGTAGCTTACTGGAAGCCAGTGAAGGGACCTTAGAATTGGAGTAATGTGCTCTGTTCTTTTTGTTCGTGTGAGAACCCTAGCCGCTGCATTTTGAACCGGCTGAAGTCGTTTGACGGTCTTTTTTGGCAGGCCTGTGAAAAGGCCATTGCAGTAATCAACCCTACTAGAGATGAAGGCATGTATTAGTTTTTCCAGATCATTTTTTGACATAAGTCCTCTTAGTTTGGAAATGTTTTTTAGGTGATAAAATGCCGTTTTAGTGATTGCTTTCATGTAACTGTCAAAGTTTAGCTCGCTGTCAATGAAAACACCAAGATTTTTAACCATTTCTTTAGTTTTAATCCCTTTTGTGTCAAGAATAGTGGTAATCCTGAGTCTTTCATCTTTTTTTCCAAATAGAATTACTTCCGTTTTATCTGAGTTCAGCTGAAGAAAATTTTGTGACATCCAGCTGTTGATTTGATCGATACACTGGTAGAGACATTCAAGGGGGGCATAATCATTAGGTGATAGAGCAAAATAAATTTGGGTGTCATCTGCATAGCAGTGATACAAAATTGAATTTTTATTGATAATTTGCCCAAGTGGGAGCATATAAAGGTTGAAAAGTAATGGTCCAAGAATCGACCCCTGGGGGACACCCCAGGTCAAGGACATTGACGTTGAGGAACAATTTCCCAGGGTAACAGAGAAGCTTCTATCTTTTAAGTATGAATTTAACCAATTGATAACTTTACCAGTCAATCCAACCCAGTGTTCAAGTCGATATAGCAGTATGTTGTGATCAACAGTATCAAAAGCTGCACTGAGGTTCAGTAATACCAGGACCGATGTTTTGCCTGCATCAGTACTAAGACGTATGCCATTTATAACTTTAATCAGCGCTGTTGCAGTGCTATGATTGGCATGAAATCCTGACTGAAAATTATCAAAACGACTGTTTGCTATCAAGAAGGCAGTTAATTGATTGACGACAATTTTTTCAAGGATTTTCCCAATGAATGGTAAATTTGATATTGGCCTGTAGTTATTTAATACTGAAGGATCCAGATTATTATTTTTTTTCAAGAGGATGAATTTCACTGTGCTTGAAGTGTGCATGTGACAAATAAAGGTTTCTTCTTCTTCTATTATTTATTATTAAGAAATCACTTTGTATACTAACTTTTATATTAGTCACTGTTGCTGTATCAAAAATATTAAAAATTAACACCTTGTCAGGTAAATGGCGCATAATGAAGCCACATTGGTATAGTAGATTTGTATTTATCCTGCTGCTGTTGTGCTGTAGCAGTTGTTAAGAGAATTGTATGCCAAAGTACAAAGCTATTTGTGTTTATTAGACTTTTGGTTCAGTGGATCTCTGACTTTTCAGTTTTGAAGCGTGTTAATATTGGAGGTACCCATTTGCCAGCACTGGAACAACATAAAGTGGGGTTATTAAAGCGGCTAGAGATAATGAGATGAGATGAGACACTTTTATCCACCCGGCATACACAGTTGTGGTCAGAAGTTTACATACAGTAACATGAATGTCCTCTTGGATATGAATGTCATGGCAATATTTGGGCTTTCAGTAATTTCTTTGAACTGTTCTTTTTCTGTGGCAGAATGATTGTACAGCATACAGCTTTAATTAAAAAAAAAAAAACCTAGAATTTGGTGCACAATTTTCCTTTGGGTTTTCTGAAAGCAACACAGGGTCAAAATTATACATACAGGGTCAAAAATTTACAGATACCCACATAGATTATTAATTCAGAGGTGCTGAAACTTCCAAAATGTCTCTCATCTTGCCAAGGCTGAGGTCTCTTAACTTCCTGTTAGGTGATCATGATTGACTACAGCTGGTAGCTTCTCTGTGCCTTCATAAAAAGGGTTTGTTTACAGCACTCATTGGACTGACCACACTATCCGGAACACACTATCCGGAAATTAGCGTCCGTGTATCCACTTCAGAGTGGGTCGGACGTCGCATGGAGAACAGCAGCATGCCATCGAGCTCTGTCTTGGGTGTCGCTGGCAGACAGACCAGCAGCCTTCAGATCATTTTTCACGCATTCCTGCCAGGACTTCTGGGGCCTACCAGGACGTTTACGCCCAGCGACTTCGAGGTGGCATGCGCGATTGATGATGGAGTGCACTTGGCCAAACCAGCGAAGTCGCCGACGCCTGAGGGTAGTCCAACACACAGTAAAATGGGAAAGTCCAAGGAGCTCAGTGCAGATCTGAGAAAGAGGATTCTAGATGAACACAACTCTGGAATGTCTCTTGGAGCCATTTCTAAACAACTGCAAATTCCAAGATCAGTTCAAACAATTGTATGCAAGTTATTGTGAGGTGTCGTCACTTTGCCAAGCCACTTTGATTCAAGAAAACCCAATCTGTCACCCTCAGCTGAAAGGAAATTGGTTCGGATTGTCAGGAACCACCACGGCACAGCCCTGCCATGAACTGGAAGCTGATGGGTCACTGTCTACAGTTCAGATCACCGTGGACTAAGAGGCTGCTATCCAAGAAATAACTCCTTGCTCCAAAATTGACCCCTTCAAGCTTAACTAAAGTTTGAAGCTGACCACACGGACAAAGAAAAAAGCCTTCTGGAGGAAAGCTGCATGGTCAGATGAGACAAAGATTGGAGTTGTTTGGCCACAATGACCACCATGTACAGAGGGACACTGTACTAAGCTGGTGGTGGTGGTAGGGTCATCATGCTCTGGGGCTGTTTTACAGCCAGTGGAACTGGTTCATTGCACCAAGTGGATGGAATAATGAAGGAGGAGGACTACCTCAGAATTCTTCAGCATAACCTCAAACCATTGGAAACTTGAACACAACTTGGGACTTGCAACAGGACAATGAACCCAAACACGCATCAGAGCTGGTTGTGGAGGATAAAGCAGGCTAACATTAAGCTTAAAACAAGTCCGGACTATATAGACCGTGCTTATACAGTGGTGCTTGAAAGTTTGTGAACCCTTTAGAATTTTCTATATTTCTGCATAAATATGACCTAAAACATCATCAGATTTTCACACAAGTCCTAAAAGTAGATAAAGAGAACCCAGTTAAACAAATGAGACAAAAATATTATACTTGGTCATTTATTTATTGAGGAAAATGATCCAGTATTACATATCTGTGAATGGCAAAAGTATGTGAACCTTTGCTTTCAGTATCTGGTGTGACCCCCTTGTGCAGCAATAACTGCAACTAAACATTTCCGGTAACTGTTGATCAGTCCTGCACACCGGCTTGGAGGAATTTTAGCCCATTCCTCCGTACAGAACAGCTTCAACTCTGGGATGTTGGTGGGTTTCCTCACATGAACTGCTCGCTTCAGGTCCTTCCACAACATTTGGATTGGATTAGGGTTAGGCAAATAGACTTGATTTGTGGAACCGGCCCCATTGCGGGGACTGTGGAGTTGGAATTTTTTCGTCGCGACCGGTCACGACAGACTGCGACCATTCATCGGTAATGGCAAGTTGGAATCCAAAAACACAGTTTGTGGAATTGGGATAGCTTAGCTTAGTCGGCTAGGCCGAGGGCATATTGGACTCTAGGTGGCGCTCTAACACTAGAGACTTGTTTTCTGGACTCCAGACTAGTTTTTTGGAACTTGCCCCAAACTCGATTCTGATTGGCTGCGGACCCCCCCGGGACCCTAGGCCACGCCCCCCAGACTTGATTTTTGGAATTGGGACTAGTTTTTTGGAACTTGCCCCAAACCTGATTCTGATTGGCTGGGACACGCCCCCCGACCCTAGGCCACGCCCCCCGGACTCGATTTTTGGAATTGGGACTAGTTTTTTGGAACTTGTCCCAAACTGGATTCTGATTGGCTGGGACACGCCCCCCGACCCTAGGCCACGCCCCCCGGACTCGATTTTTGGAATTGGGACTGGTTTTTTGGAACTTGCCCCAAACTCAATTCTGATTGGCTGGGACACGCCCCCCGACCCTAGGCCACGCCCCCCGGACTCGATTTTTGGACTTGGGACTAGATTTTTGGAACTTGCCCCAAACTCGATTCTGATTGGCTGGGACACGCCCCCCGACCCTAGGCCACGCCCCCCGGACTCGATTTTTGGAATTGGGACTGGTTTTTTGGAACTCGCCCCAAACTCGATTCTGATAGGCTGGGACACGCCCCCGGACCCTAGGCCACGCCCCCCCGACCCGACATCCGGATCCGAGACCGCTTTTTTGAAATATCGCTCGAAACTCGATTCCGATACGACGGGACGTGCCCCCGGACCACGGGCGACTCCCCCGAAGCGTTTTTTTGGGAAACCGGGAACGAGTTCCAAAAAACTAGTCCGAGTTCCAAAAATCAAGTCCGACCGTCTCGCCCCTAAAACGGGGTCGAACCGTAACAAACGCGGTATCGGTAGATAGCCCCGAGCGAGATGAATCGGGGGATACTCGTCCTACCTCCGTACGACCTTCCTGTCCGGAACGGCGGCCCGAAACGTCCTAGGCCGAAGGCCCGTAAAAACAGTTGGAAAAGAGGATGCGTGGGGGCTCAGGGTAACCGTATTTAACGGATTTTTGAAAAAAAAAAAATCGGCCTCGTCGCCAGACCCTACGTCCAAGGCCTAATACCCTTACTCGACACCGTGGGCCTAAAATCATCCAAAATGATTTTGGATGAAATGAAACCCTTTTATTTTTTTTTTCCCCCACTCCCAGGGCTTATATGGGATGCTGAAACACAATATCCCATCAGAAATGACTTTTCTGACTTTCAAGTGGGTGAAACGGCCAAGTCCCACTTGCCAAAAAACTTCCCAGGGGAAGGTGTTAGGAGCACGTTTCAGCCCATTTGGAGGCGTTTGGCACATATTTTGGAGACATGATTTTTTAAAAAATGTTTTTGTGAAAGGTTAGGCCTCGTTCCGGGTATAGGATACAGTAAATAGGCCTAATTCAAGGAAACGAAGTCTATTTCCCTAACCCGCTAACCCTCACGCCTTCACTTCAGAGCGAGCCCTTTTGCAGGCTGAAAGTTGTATGTCTACAAAAAAGGATGCGTGGGGCTCAGGGCAACCGTATTTAATGGATTTTTGAAAAAAAAATAATAAGAAGAATAAGAATAATAATAACTAGACAATTCCCCTGTGGGAAATCGCGAGAGTGATGCAGCGCGCTTAGCCAGGCCCTGTGAGGAGACCCCAGAAAATCACACCAAGATTCCCTGTGGAACTGAAGTCGAGAGGCAGAGTATTATCGCTTGTGTTTTGCCTCCATCTGCTGGCGAGATCTCACGTATCTCCAAAGAAGCCCATATAAATGAATGGGGAAAAAGGGGTCGTGCAACGTAATAGCGCACCGAGTCCGATCGAGCCGCACGGGTCGATGTCAGAAATTATTTTTCAAGTGGGGGAAACGGCTCTGGAAATCACTCGGTTAGGACTTTGGACTCGATTTCCGGAACGAGTCCTAACCCGACCCCATCGCTTAGACTTGCAGGTTGGAATTTCGATTTCGTCCGATCGCGGCCCGCCTTTTCGGCCTAGGGCCTCGCGCCCCCGTCGGTAGATAGCCCCGAGCGAGACGAAACGGGGGATGCTCGTCCGACGTCCGTACGACCTTCCCGTCCGGAACGGCGGCCCGAAACGCACTAGGCCGAAGGCCTCGTAAAAATAGTCGGAAATATTCACAAAAAAATCAGGAAGAGGTGCCGTCGACCCGGAATCGAGTCTACCCCCCCTAAATCGAGGGCGCCGAGCGCGCCTGACTCGGAACCGAGTCTCTAGCGCCTTCCCGTCCCGAGATACGCCCGAAGGTGAAAGGTCGGAAAAAAAGTGTAAAAATATTCGTGAAAAATTACCCGAACGTCCCGGCGGCTTCAAAATCGTCGCGCGCCCTAAATCGGGGTCCCCGATCGTGGCCGACACGTCCGCGAAGCCGTAGGACCTTTAGTTTCAGAGTTATTCGAAAACAAACCCTAACCCATTCGTTTCAAAATTCAATTCAAAATCCTTCCAAAAAAGGCCCATAACTCGGTCCACGAAAGACACCCGAGAAAACTTTTACCGTAGGGCCGCACAGACCCGGCTCTCTACCGATACCCAAAGGCGCAAAACCCAGGCCCAAAAAAATCGACCGTTTTTGGAGGGAAAATGAAATTCCAACCGGCAATGTCTAAGCAATGAGTTAGGTTAGGCTTCGTTCCGGAAATGAAGTCTATTTCCCTAACCCGCTAACACTGATTCCTTCACTTCAGAGTGAGCCCTTTTGCAGGCTGACAGTTGTATGTGTACAAAGAGGATGCGTGGGGCTCAGGGTAACCGTATTTAACGGATTTTTGAAAAAAAAAATCAGCCTCGTCGCCAGACCCTACGTCCAAGGCCTAATACCCTTACTCGACACCGTGGGCCTAAAATCATCCAAAATTTTTTATTTTTTTTCCCCCCACTCCCAGGGCTTATATGGGATGCTGAAACACAATAGCCCATCAGAAATGACTTTTCTGACTTTCAAGTGGGTGAAATGGCTCTGGAAATCACTCGGTTAGGACTTTGGACTCGATTTCCGGAACGAGTCCTAACCCGACCCCTTCGCTTAGACTTGCCGGTTGGAATTTTGATTTCGTCCGATCACGGACCGCCTTTTCGGGCTAGGGCCTCGCGCCCCCATCGGTAGATAGCCCCGAGCGAGACGGAACGGGGGACACTCGTCCGACGTCCGTACGACCTTCCCGTCCGGAACGGCGGCCCGAAACGCACTAGGCCGAAGGCCTCGTAAAAATAGTCAGAAATATTCACAAAAAAATCAGGAAGAGGTGCCATCGACCCGGAATCTGGTCTACCCCCCCTAAATCGAGGGCGCCGAGCGCGCCTGACTCGGAACCGAGTGTCTAGCACCTTCCTGTCCCGAGATACGCCCAAAGCTCACAGGTCAGAAAAAAAGTGTAAAAATATTCGTGAAAAATTACCCGAATGTCCCCGCGGTTTCAGATTCGTCCCACCCCCTAACTCGGGGTCCCCGATCGTGGCCGAGGTGTCCGCGAAGCCGTAGGACCTTTAGTTTCAGAGTTATTCAAAAACAAACACTAACCCGTTCATTTCAATGGAAGGCCGGTAGTGAAAACCTCCCAAGTCCCACTTGCCAAAGAACTTCCCAGGGGAAGGTGTTAGGAGCATGTTTCAGCCCATTTGGAGTCTACCTATTTTGGATACATGATTTTTAAAAAATGTATTTGAAAGGTTAGGCCTCGTTCCGGGAATAGGATACTGTCAATAGGCCTAATTCCGGAAATGAAGTCTATTTCCCTAACCCGCTAACCCTGACTCCTTCACTTCAGAGCAAGCCCTTTTGCAGGCTGAAAGTTGTATGTGTACAAAGAGGATGCGTGGGGCTCAGGGTAACCATATTTAACGGATTTTTGAAAAAAAAAAAATCGGCCTCGTCGCCAGACCCTACGTCCAAGGCCTAATACCCTTACTCGACACCGTGGGCCTAAAATCATCCAAAATTTTTTATTTTTTTTCCCCCCACTCCCAGGGCTTATATGGGATGGTGAAACACAATAGCCCATCAGAAATGACTTTTCTGACTTTCAAGTGGGGGAAATGACTCTGGAAATCACTCGGTTAGGACTTTGGACTTGATTTCCGGAACGAGTCCTAACCCGACCCCATCGCTTAGACTTGCCGGTTGGAATTTTGATTTCGTCCAATCACGGCCCGCCTTTTCGGGCTAGGGCCTCGCGCCCCTATCGGTAGATAGCCCTAAGCGAGACGATACGGGGGATACTCGTCCGACGTCCGTACGACCTTCCTGTCCGGAACGGCGGCCCGAAACGCACTCGGCCAAAGGCCTCGTAAAAATAGTTGGAAATATTCACAAAAAAATCAGGAAAAGGTGGTATTGACCCGGAATCGAGTCTACCCCCCCCTAAATCGAGGGCACTGAGCGCGCCTGACTTTGAACCGAGTCTCTAGCACCTTCCTGTCCTGAGATACACCCAAAGGTCACAGGTCAGAAAAAAAGTGTAAAAATATTCGTGAAAAATAACCCGAATGTCCCCGCTGCTTCAAAATCGTCACACACCCTAACTCGGGGTCCCCGATCGTGGCTGAGGTGTCCGCGAAGCCGTAGGTCCTTTAGTTTCAGAGTTATTCAAAAACAAACACTAACCCATTCATTTCAATGGAAGGCCAGTCGTGAAAACTTCCCAAGTCCCACTTGCCAAAGAACTTCCCGGGGGAAGACGTTAGGACCACGTTTCAGCCCATTTGGAGTCTACCTATTTTGGATACATGATTTTTTTTTAAAATGTTTTTGAACGGTTAGGCCTCGTTCCGGGTATAGGATACTGTCAATAGGCCTAATTCTGGTATTGAAGTCCAATGTCCTATCCTGGTCCAAACTCAATTTTGACGTGCTGGGACACGCCTTAGGACCCTAAGCCACGCCGCCAAGGTGTTTTTTTGGAAAATCCAGTCTGGGTCTTGTCAAAGAAATGCTCTTAGAAGAAGCTCTCTGCTGCTATTGCCCCTCCCCACCCACACAGAAGCTCTCTGCTGCTGATGCCCTTCCCCCACACTACTTTTCACAACAACAACAGAGATGTAAGTCAAACACAGGGTCTGTCAAGTGTATGTGAGCATCAGGGTTTCCCACACTTGAAAGGGAAGGACTCGGACACAGCATTCCACTCGTCTTGTATTTTATTGGTTTTCAGTGGAACTGACGTTATAGTATAATTGTGGTAGTAGTGGGTTTTCCCAGAACAAAACATAGAACCAGAATCAGAAGTAGAAGCTAGAAGGTTAAAAACCTTTAAACATACAAACATAAAATAAATGTATGAATAAATGCCTGTTTTTCTACAACAAAGCATGTATGAATAAATGCTTGTTTTTCTATAACAAAACCCAAGTTAATTAGGCAACAATATATAAATATTTATGTATAAGGTAAATTAAGTATATTTTAACAATTTGTAATCATTCAGGTAATATGTTGCTGAACAAATATAACTGAACAGAAAACCAGTTGTAAAGTAAGAACCATTTTAACCATTAGCCCTTTCACAGGCAGTTTGTTCACTTTAACTGAAGATATTTTACTACACACCACTGAGAAAGAAAGTTTAAACCAATCACAGGTAAGGAACAAACATTTGTCATGCCCACGGATTACTGCGAGCGCAGCGTTTGCATATAAAAAAGTTCAGTGGGTTTACCGGTAGCCTTTTTTGTCCTTTTTTCCCTGATGTGCTGTAAAGTTTGCGTTAGTAGTAAATTCTCTTTGCAACTGCAACATGATTTTTAAAAAAATGTTTTTGAAAGGTTAGGCCTCGTTCCGGGTATAGGATACTGTCAATAGGCCTAATTCCGGAAATGAAGTCTATTTCCCTAACCCGCTAACCCTGACTCCTTCACTTCAGAGCCAGCCCTTTTGCAGGCTGAAAGGTGTATGTGTACAAAGAGGATGCGTGGGGCTCAGGGTAACCATATTTAATGGATTTTTGAAAAAAAAAAATCGGCCTCGTCGCCAGACCCTACGTCCAAGGCCTAATACCCTTACTCGACACCGTGGGCCTAAAATCATCCAATTTTTATTTTTATTTTTTCCCCACTCCCAGGGCTTATATGGGATGGTGAAACACAATAGCCCATCAGAAATGACTTTTCTGACTTTCAAGTGGGGGAAATGACTCTGGAAATCACTCGGTTAGGACTTTGGACTTGATTTCCGGAACGAGTCCTAACCCGACCCCATTGCTTAGACTTGCCGGTTGGAATTTTGATTTCGTCCAATCACGGCCCGCCTTTTCGGGCTAGGGCCTCGCGCCCCTATCGGTAGATAGCCCTAAGCGAGACGAAACGGGGGATACTCGTCTGACGTCCGTACGACCTTCCTGTCCGGAACGGCGGCCCGAAACGCACTCGGCAAAAGGCCTCGTAAAAATTGTTGGAAATATTCACAAAAAAATCAGGAAAAGGTGCTATTGACCCAGAATCAAGTCTACCCCCCCTAAATCGAGGGCGCCGAGCGCGCCTGACTCGGAACCGAGTCTCTAGCACCTTCCTGTCCTGAGATACACCCAAAGGTCACAGGTCAGAAAAAAAGTGTAAAAATATTCGTGAAAAATTACCCGAATGTCCCCGTGGCTTCAAAATCGTCGCACACACTAAGTCGCGGTCCCCGATCGTGGCCGACGCATCCGCGAAGCCGTAGGACCTTTAGTTTCAGAGTTATTCAAAAACAAACCCTAACCCATTCATTTCAATGGAAGGCCGGTAGTGAAAATTTGCCCAAGTCCCACTTGCCAAAAAACTTCCCAGGGGAAGGTGTTAGGAGCAGGTTTCAGCCCATTTGGAGTCTACCTATTTTGGAGACATGATTTTTAAAAAAATGTTTTTGTGAAAGGTTAGGCCTCGTTCCGGGTATAGGATACTGTCAATAGGCCTAATTCCGGAAATCAAGTCTATTTCCCTAACCCGCTAACCTTACCTATTTTGGAGACATGATTTTTTTCCCAGAGAGGGGCCATTTGGCCTTTTTACCTAGAAAACCCACAAGAGGGCCAATTGGCCTCAAGTCCCCCCTCTGGACACTCATTTTGTTATGGAAATGTGGCTGATAGTGGCACACGGCTGGAGCCACTTGAACTTGTCGCAAGGGTTTGCTCCATCCAGGATCATTTCCAATGCCTGTTGAATCTCTGCATCTTCGTTCCTTGGAGAGGAGCTTCTTTCACCACAAAATTCTTGAGGGAACTGAAGCGATAGTCCATGTGCACTGAGGTATTTATCCATCAAACAATTGTCTGGTTGCAGTCACATGAGTCGTTATGACTCGTCTTGACTTGAGTTGAAAGCTTTAATGTCCTTAAAAAAGGCAATTTGTCTTACAGCACAGCAGAGTGACAAAAAACACATACAATAAAAAAACCCATCACAACACAATAAATAGCAAAACGTGTAAATAAATACAGACCACTGGTCAGAGGCATCAATCAATGCTAGAAATGTTAAAAGGAATCATTTGTACATTAACACAAGTATGAGTGTAGTATGTATCTCCCATATCTTGTTCAATTGATTAATTGCCATGGGGATAAATGTTATGGTCACATGGGACATTCACATGTTCACATTTTAGAATAGAATGTGTTTTTATTCCTCATTCTCACAGAAGCAGCCAACATGAATTCACCACTGAAGTGTGAAGTGTGTGAAGGGTGACCCCCTCCCCCCACACACTGCCACTAACAGCCTCATTACCATAACAAAAGGAGTGCATAAGGGAAAAGCGGTCGGGCCAAACGGCCCCTATGTGGGTCTTCTAGGTAGACAGAAAAATGCTGGGACTTGTAGTGTTAAATGTTTTTGAAAGGTTAGGCCTCGTTCCAGGTATAGGATACTGTCAATAGGCCTAATTCCGGAAATGAAGTCTATTTCCCTAACCCGCTAACCCTAACTCCTTCACTTAAGAGCGAGCCCTATTGCAGGCTGAAAGTTGTATGTGTACAAAAAAGGATGCATGGTGCTCAGGGTAACCGTATTTAACGTATTTTTGAAAAAAAAAAATTGGCCTCGTTGCCAGACCCTACAGATGGGTCAAAGGCCTAATACCTTTACTCGACACCGTGGGCCTAAACTCATCCAAAAAAATTTTTTTTTTTCCCCCCACTCCCAGGGCTTATATGGGATGCTGAAACACGATAGCCCATCAGAAATGACTTTTCTGGCTTTCAAGTGGGTGAAATGGCTCTGGAAATCACTCGGTTAGGACTTTGGACTCGATTTCCGGAACGAGTCCTAACCCGACCCATTGCTTAGACAAAACCACATTGTGTTAACAACCCCAACGTGAACTCTACCTTGACGTGGTGTTGGGGCTTACGAGCCTAGGCTCAAACTAAAAGAGTTCAATATCAAATTTAAATGTCTCCAAAACAGGCACCGATAGACTCCAAATGGCCTGAAACATGCTCCTAACAACTTTCCCCAGGAGGATTTAGGGCTGTGGGAGAACAAGCCCAAAGTGTCCCCATGACCTTCTGTTCCATGCTGTTCTATTAAAAGTGTGTTTTGAAATGTTTGATGTTATTGTATTTCTTTAAAGGTTTTTTGGCTTACTAAAGATATGGAAGTGCATTAAAGTTATTGAATTGCAATAAAATGTTTTCTTGGTGTCCAGGGTCCAGACATCATGTCACAACCCTACTTTGCTCCAGATATCAAGTCTGAATTCCAGATATCAAGTGTGAACCCTAGTGGGTTCAAGATATTAAGTCTGAATTCCAGATATCAAGTTCCAGACATCAAGTGACAACCCTAATTTGCCCCAGAGATCAAAAATATCAAAAATCAAGCCTCAATTCCAAAAATCAAGTCTCAATTCCAAAAATCGAGTCTCAATTCCAAAAATCAAGTCTCAATTCCAAAAATCAAGTCTCGGTTAGGAGTTTGAGACTTGACTTTTGGAATTGAGACTTGATTTTTGGAATTGAGACTCGATTTTTGGAATTGAGACTCGATTTTTGGAATTAACCCTAATCCTAGTGTAATAGCACTGGAATTTGATAGAGGAGCCCAGTCTGTACGACCCTGTGGTGAAAGTTTCCTCCAATGTCTTTCAGGGAGCGAGATATAAGGGTTTTTCCTGATGAAGTTGTCTGTTTTCCAAAGAAAAGAGTGTGGTGAAGTGTCTTATGGTCTGGTGGCACATGTCAGCACATCAGAATTGAGTTTGGAGCAAGTCCCAAAAAAGTAGTCTGGAACCCAGAAACCGAGTCGGGTGGGGTGTGCCTTAGGGCCAGGGTTGGTGCCCCAGCCTATCAGAGTTGAGTTTGGAGCAAGTTCCAAAAAACTAGTCCCAATTCCAAAAATCCAGTCTGGAGGGTGTGGCTTTATTAAAGATATGGAAGTGCATTAAACTGTGGCTTTTTTAAAGATATGGAAGTGCATTAAAGTTATTGAATTGCAATAAAATGCTTTTTTGGTGTCCAGTTCCAGATATCAAGTCCCAACCCTAATTTGTTCCAGACATCAAGTCTGAATTCCAGATATCAAGTGTGAAACCTAATGGGTTCAAGGTATTAAGTCTGAATTCCAGATATCAAGTTCCAGACATCAAGGCCCAACCCTAATTTGCCCCAGAGATCAAAAATAACAAAAATCAAGCCTCAATTCCAAAAATCAAGTCTCAATTCCAAAAATCAAGTCTCAATTCCAAATATCAAGTCTCAATTCCAAAAATCAAGTCTCAATTCCAAAAATCGAGTCTCAATTCCAAAAATCAAGTCTCGGTTAGGATTAGGGTTAGGAGTTTGAGACTTGATTTTTGGAATTGAGACTCGATTTTTGGAATTGAGACTTGATATTTGGAATTGAGACTTGATTTTTGGAATTGAGACTCGATTTTTGGAATTGAGACTCGATTTTTGGAATTAACCCTAATCCTAGTGTAATAGCACTGGAATTTGATAGAGGAGCCCAGTCTGCACGACCCTGTGGTGAAAGTTTCCTCCAATGTCTTTCAGGGAGCGAGATATAAGGGTTTTTCCTGATGAAGATGTCTGTTTTCCAAAGAAAAGAGTGTGGTGAAGTGTCTTATGGTCTGGTGGCACATGTCAGCACATCAGAATTGAGGTTGGAGCAAGTTCCAAAAAAGTAGTCTGGAACCCAGAAACCGAGTTGGGTGGGCTGTGGCTTAGGGCCAGGGTTGGTGCCCCAGCCTATCAGAATTGAGTTTTGAGCAAGTTCCAAAAAAGTAGTCTGAAGTCCAAAAATCCAGTCAGGAGGGTGTGGCTTCATTAAAGATATGGAAGTGCATTAAATTGTGGCTTTATTAAAGACATGGAAGTGCATTAAAGTTATTGAATTGCAATAAAATGCTTTTTTGGTGTCCAGTTCCAGATATCAAGTCCCAACCCTAATTTGTTCCAGATATCAAGTCTGAATTCCAGATATCAAGTGTGAAACCTAATGGGTTCAAGGTGTTAAGTCTGAATTCCAGATATCAAGTTCCAGACATCAAGTCACAACCCTACTTTGCCCCAGAGATCAAAAATAACAAAAATCAAGCCTCAATTCCAAAAATCAAGTCTCAATTCCAAAAATCGAGTCTCAATTCCAAAAATCAAGTCTCAATTCCAAATATCAAGTCTCGGTTAGGAGTTTGAGACTTGATTTTTGGAATTGAGACTTGATTTTTGGAATTGAGACTCGATTTTTGGAATTGAGACTCGATTTTTGGAATTAACCCTAATCCTAGTGTAATAGCACTGGAATTTGATAGAGGAGCCCAGTCTGTACGACCCTGTGGTGAAAGTTTCCTCCAATGTCTTTCAGGGAGCGAGATATAAGGGTTTTTCCTGATGAAGTTGTCTGTTTTACAAAGAAAAGAGTGTGGTGAAGTGTCTTATGGTCTGGTGGCACATGTCAGCACATCAGAATTGAGTTTGGAGCAAGTCCCAAAAAAGTAGTCTGGAACCCAGAAACCGAGTCGGGTGGGCTGTGGCTTAGGGCCAGGGTTGGTGCCCCAGCCTATCAGAATTGAGTTTTGAGCAAGTTCCAAAAAAGTAGTCTGAAGTCCAAAAATCCAGTCTGGAGGGTGTGGCTTCATTAAAGATATGGAAGTGCATTAAATTGTGGCTTTATTAAAGACATGGAAGTGCATTAAAGTTATTGAATTGCAATAAAATGCTTTTTTGGTGTCCAGTTCCAGATATCAAGTCCCAACCCTAATTTGTTCCAGATATCAAGTCTGAATTCCAGATATCAAGTGTGAAACCTAATGGGTTCAAGGTATTAAGTCTGAATTCCAGATATCAAGTTCCAGACATCAAGTCACAACCCTACTTTGCCCCAGAGATCAAAAATAACAAAAATCAAGCCTCAATTCCAAAAATCGAGTCTCAATTCCAAAAATCGAGTCTCAATTCCAAAAATCAAGTCTCAATTCCAAATATCAAGTCTCGGTTAGGAGTTTGAGACTTGATTTTTGGAATTGAGACTTGATTTTTGGAATTGAGACTCGATTTTTGGAATTGAGACTCGATTTTTGGAATTAACCCTAATCCTAGTGTAATAGCACTGGAATTTGATAGAGGAGCCCAGTCTGTACGACCCTGTGGTGAAAGTTTCCTCCAGTGTCTTTCAGGGAGCGAGATATAAGGGTTTTTCCTGATGAAGTTGTCTGTTTTCCAAAGAAAAGAGTGTGGTGAAGTGTCTTATGGTCTGGTGGCACATGCCCGCACATCAGAATTGAGTTTGGAGCAAGTCCCAAAAAAGTAGTCTGGAACCCAGAAACCGAGTCGGGTGGGGTGTGCCTTAGGGCCAGGGTTGGTGCCCCAGCCTATCAGAGTTGAGTTTGGAGCAAGTTCCAAAAAAGTAGTCTGAAGTCCAAAAATCCAGTCAGGATGGTGTGGCTTCATTAAAGATATTGAAGTGCATTAAATTGTGGCTTTATTAAAGACATGGAAGTGCATTAAAGTTATTGAATTGCAATAAAATGCTTTTTTGGTGTCCAGTTCCAGATATCAAGTCCCAACCCTAATTTGTTCCAGATATCAAGTCTGAATTCCAGATATCAAGTGTGAAACCTAATGGGTTCAAGGTATTAAGTCTGAATTCCAGATATCAAGTTCCAGACATCAAGTCACAACCCTACTTTGCCCCAGAGATCAAAAATAACAAAAATCAAGCCTCAATTCCAAAAATCAAGTCTCAATTCCAAAAATCGAGTCTCAATTCCAAAAATCAAGTCTCAATTCCAAAAATCGAGTCTCAATTCCAAAAATCAAGTCTCAATTCCAAATATCAAGTCTCGGTTAGGAGTTTGAGACTTGATTTTTGGAATTGAGACTTGATTTTTGGAATTGAGACTCGATTTTTGGAATTGAGACTCGATTTTTGGAATTAACCCTAATCCTAGTGTAATAGCACTGGAATTTGATAGAGGAGCCCAGTCTGTACGACCCTGTGGTGAAAGTTTCCTCCAATGTCTTTCAGGGAGCGAGATATAAGGGTTTTTCCTGATGAAGTTGTCTGTTTTCCAAAGAAAAGAGTGTGGTGAAGTGTCTTATGGTCTGGTGGCACATGTCAGCACATCAGAATTGAGTTTGGAGCAAGTCCCAAAAAAGTAGTCTGGAAACCAGAAACCGAGTCGGGTGGGCTGTGGCTTAGGGCCAGGGTTGGTTACCCAGCCTATCAGAATTGAGTTTTGAGCAAGTTCCAAAAAAGTAGTCTGAAGTCCAAAAATCCAGTCTGGAGGGTGTGGCTTCATTAAAGATATGGAAGTGCATTAAATTGTGGCTTTATTAAAGACATGGAAGTGCATTAAAGTTATTGAATTGCAATAAAATGCTTTTTTGGTGTCCAGTTCCAGATATCAAGTCCCAACCCTAATTTGTTCCAGATATCAAGTCTGAATTCCAGATATCAAGTGTGAAACCTAATGGGTTCAAGGTATTAAGTCTGAATTCCAGATATCAAGTTCCAGACATCAAGTCACAACCCTACTTTGCCCCAGAGATCAAAAATAACAAAAATCAAGCCTCAATTCCAAAAATCGAGTCTCAATTCCAAAAATCGAGTCTCAATTCCAAAAATCAAGTCTCAATTCCAAATATCAAGTCTCGGTTAGGAGTTTGAGACTTGATTTTTGGAATTGAGACTTGATTTTTGGAATTGAGACTCGATTTTTGGAATTGAGACTCGATTTTTGGAATTAACCCTAATCCTAGTGTAATAGCACTGGAATTTGATAGAGGAGCCCAGTCTGTACGACCCTGTGGTGAAAGTTTCCTCCAGTGTCTTTCAGGGAGCGAGATATAAGGGTTTTTCCTGATGAAGTTGTCTGTTTTCCAAAGAAAAGAGTGTGGTGAAGTGTCTTATGGTCTGGTGGCACATGCCCGCACATCAGAATTGAGTTTGGAGCAAGTCCCAAAAAAGTAGTCTGGAACCCAGAAACCGAGTCGGGTGGGGTGTGCCTTAGGGCCAGGGTTGGTGCCCCAGCCTATCAGAGTTGAGTTTGGAGCAAGTTCCAAAAAACTAGTCCCAATTCCAAAAATCGAGTCTGGGGGGTGTGGCTTTATTAAAGATATGGAAGTGCATTAAATTGTGGCTTTATCAAAGATATGGAAGTGCATTAAAGTTATTGAATTGCAATTAAATGCTTTTTTGGTGTCCAGTTCCAGATATCAAGTCCCAACCCTAATTTGTTCCAGATATCAAGTCTGAATTCCAGATATCAAGTGTGAAACATAATGGGTTCAAGGTATTAAGTCTGAATTCCAGATATCAAGTTCCAGACATCAAGTCACAACCCGAACTTGCCCCAGAGATAAAAAAATATCAAAAATCAAGCCTCAATTCCAAAAATCGAGTCTCAATTCCAAAAATCAAGCCTCAATTCCAAAAATCGAGCCTGAATTCCAAAAATCCAGTTCGGGGCCTTGTCACAGTCAAAGAAAAGCTCTTAGAAGAAGCTCTCAGCTGCTACTGCCCATCCCCCACACACTTAGGTTAGGAGATTGGACTTGAGTTGTGGCCTCCATTGCTTAGACATTACCTGTTGGAATTTAGATTTTGTCCAATCACGGCCCGCCTTTTCGGGCTAGGGTCTCGCGCCCCTTTCGGGCGATAGCCCGAAGCGAGACGTAACTGCGGGTACTCGTCTGACGTCCGTACGACCTTCCTGTCCGGAACGGCGGCCCAAAACGCACTCGGCCAAAGGCCTCGTAAAAATAGTTGGAAATATTCACAAAAAAATCAGGAAAAGGTGCTATTGACCCGGAATCGAGTCTACCCCCCCTAAATCGAGGGCGCTGAGCGCGCCTGACTCAGAACCGAGTCTCTAGCACCTTCCTGTCCCGAGATACGCCCAAAGGTGAAAGGTCAGAAAAAAAGTGTAAAAATATTCGTGAAAAATTACCCGAATCTCCCCGCGGCTTCAAAACCTTAGCAAGCCCTAACTCGGGGTCCCCGATCGTGGCCGAGGCGTCCGCGAAACCTAGGCCCAAAAAAATTGACCGTTTTTGGAGGGAAAATGAAATTCCAACCGGCAATGTCTAAGCAATGAGTTAGGTTAGGACTCGTTCCGGAAATCAAGTCTATTTGCCTAAAGCCGTAATTGTAACTCCTTCACTTCAGAGCGAGCCCTTTTGCAGGCTGAAAGTTGTATGTGTACAAAAAAAGGATGTGTGAGGCTCAGGGTAACCATATTTAATGGATTTTTGAAAAAAAAAAAAAAATAGGCCTCGTGGCCAGCCCCTATGTCAAAGGCCTAATACCCTTACTCGACACCGTGGGCCTAAAATCTTCCAAAAATTTTTATTTTTTTTCCCCCACTCCCAGGGCTTATATGGGATGCTGAAACACAATAGCCCATCAGAAATTACTTTTCTGACTTTCAAGTGGGTGAAATGGCTCTGGAAATCACTCGGTTAGGACTTTGGACTCGATTTCCTGAACGAGTCCAAACCCGACGCCATTGCTTAGACTTGCCGGTTGGAATTTCATTTTCCCTCCAAAAACGGTCGATTTTTTTGGGCCTAGGTTCAGCGGACGCCTCGGCCACGATCGCGGACCCAGAGTTAGGGCGTGTGACGATTTTGAAGCCGCACGGACATTCGGGTAATTTTTCACGAATATTTTTACACTTTTTTTCTGACCTTTCACCTTCGGGTGTATCTCGGGACAGGAAGGTGCTAGGGACTCGGTTCCAAGTCAGGCGCGCTCAACGCCCACGATTTAGGGGGGGTAGCCTCAATTGCGAGTCAATAGCAACTTTTCCTGATTTTTTGTGAATATTTCCAACAATTTTTATGAGGCCTTTTTCCGAGTGCGTTTCGGGCCGCCGTTCGGGACAGGAAAGTCGTACGGACGTCAGACAAGTATCCCCCTTTTCGTCTCGCTTAGGGCTATCTACCGATACAGCATTTGTTACAATTCGACCCCGTTTTAGGTGCGAGACGGTCGGACTTGATTTTTGGAACTCGGACTAGTTTTTTGGAACTCGGTCCCGGTTTCCCAAAAAACACTTTGGGGGAGTGGCCTGGGGTCCGGGGGCACGTGCCGGCATATCGGAATTAAGTTTCGAGCGATTTCCAGAAAAGTAGGCTCGGATCCATAAATCGAGTCTGGGGGGCGTGGCCTAGGGTCCAGGGGTGTGTCCCAGCCTATCAGAATTAAGTTTGGGGCAAGTTCCCAAAAACTAGTCCCAATTCCAAAAATCGAGTCTGGGGGGCGTGGCCCATGTTCCAGGGGTGTGTCCCAGCCTATCAGAATCAAGTTTGGGGCAAGTTCCAAAAAACTAGTCCCAATTCCAAAAATCGAGTCTGGGGGGCGTGGCCTAGGGTCTAGGGGTGTGTCCCAGCCTATCAGAATTAAGTTTGGGGCAAGTTCCAAAAAACTAGTCCCAATTCCAAAAATCAAGTCTGGGGGGGGGCGTGGCCTAGCGTCCAGGGGGGTGTCCCAGCCTATTGGAGCAAGTTCCAAAAAAGTAGTCCGGAATCCATAAACCTAGTTTTTACAACGGCCACCCTGTGACAGGGTAGTATATTGCAACAATAATTAGTGGTAATTAGGCTTAAGGGGTTTTATTGCGGTATAAAATCATAAGAAGATCGAAAATTTATTTCAAAGGTGTCAAAAAATCTGTAATAACCTTCTACACAATCCCAAAAAGCGACCTATGCCGCAGGATTATCATTTAATAGCTTTCTGAAATTTCGGACTTGATTTGTGGAATCGAATTCCGCCTTAAGAGTCTATTCTCCTTCATTTTCCTAATTAGGGTCAGGACTTTGACTTGGCCATTCCAAAACATTCACTTTATTCTTCTTTAACCATTCTTTGGTAGAACGACTTGTGTGCTTAGGGTCGTTGTCTGTCTTGCTGCATGACCCACCTTCTCTTGAGATTCAGTTCATGGACAGATGTCCTGACATTTTCCTTTAGAATTCGCTGGTATAATTCAGAATTCATTGTTCTATCAATGATGGCAAGCCGTCCTGGCCCAGATGCAGCAAAACAGGCCCAAACCATGATACTACCACCACCATGTTTCACAGATGGGATAAGGTTCTTATGCTGGAATGCAGTGTTTTCCCTTTCTCCAAATATAACGCTTCTCATTTAAACCAAAAAGTTCTATTTTGGTCTCATCCATCCACAAAACATTTTCCCAGTAGCCTTCTGGTTTGGCCACATGATCTTGAGCAAACTACAGATGAGCAGCATTGTTCTTTTTGGAGAGCAGTGGCTTTCTCCTTGCAACCCTGCCATGCACACCATTGTTGTTCAGTGTTCTCCTGATGGTGGACTCATGAACATTGGCCAATGTGAGAGAGGCCTTCAGTTGCTTAGAAGTTACCCTGGGGTCCTTTGTGACCTCGCGGACTATTACATGCCTTGCTCTTGGAGTAATCTTTGTTAGTCGGTTACTCCTGGGGAGGGTCACAATGGTCTTGAATTTCCTCCATTTGTACACAATCTGTCTGACTGTGGATTGGTGGAGTCCAAACTCTTTTTAGAGATGGTTTTGTAACCTTTTCCAGCCTGATGAGCATCAACAACGCTTTTTTTTGAGGTCCTCAGAAATCTCCTTTGTTTGTGCCATGATACACTTCCACAAACATGTGTTGTGAAGATCAGACTTTGATAGATCCCTGTTCTTTAAATAAAACAGGGCGCCCACTCACGCCTGATTGTCATCCCATTGATTGCAAACACCTGACTCTAATTTCACCTTCAAATTAACTGTGAATCCTAGAGGTTCACATACTTTTGCCACTCACAGATATGTAATATTGGATCATTTTCCTCAATTTTGAGGAATGGCAATACTGTATGTAAACTTCTGACCACAACTGTAATGCGGGGGGATATAGCTATTGCTCTGTCTGTCTGTAAACATTTTAGTTTCGGAGCATAACTCAAAAACTATTAGGAATTTTTTTCACAAAACATGACAGTTAAGTGACTAGAGGAGTTGGGCCTTTTGACATTTTGGGCTTTCTGTGATTATTTTTTTTTCTGTATTTCCATGTCAACCAATTCAACTTAGGAAAATTTGGAGTGGGGTTTCATCTTGGGGTCGGGGGGATGTGTCATCTCCTGATGACTCTTGTTTTTATTACTGGTATTGTGAAGTATGAAGCTGCTTTTTTTTTTTTTTAAGCATAAATTGAGCTTATCATTATTACTTTGGCAAACCTTTCTCAAGCTACAATATGGAGTTACATCCACAAATGCCAGTTAAAACTTTACTATCCAAAAAGGAAGCCTTTTGTTAACTGTGTCCAGAAGCACCGTTGACTTCTCTGGGCTCGGTGGTATCTGGGATGGACCGTCACACAGTGGAAATGTGCATTGTGGTCAGACTAATCCGTATTCCAGGTCTTTTCTTTTTTTTTTTGTAAGAAATGGACACTGTGTGCTCCAGACCAAAGACAAAAAGGACCATCCAGACTGTTATCAGGAACAAGATCTAAATCCAGGGTGTGTCATGGTATGGGGTTGTCTCAGTGCCCTTGGCAAAGGTAATTTACACTTCTGTAATGGAGCATTAATGCAGAAAAGTACACTGAGGCTACATCCACACGACAACGGCAACGAGATGTTATTTAAAAATATATCCCGTCCAAATGGGCAACGATCAGTAAAATATCAGGTCCATATGGCAACGCAACGCTTGCTGAAAACGATGCAATGCACATGCTACACCTCTAGGGGCGCTGTAAGACGGTCCCTTCAGAGACACCAGAACAATAGAAGAAGTAAGGACGCATGCGCATAAACTATTATGCGCGAGACTTCATATTAGCCACAAAGTCAGGAAAATCTGTTCGTAAAATTACATTATAATGACCAAATACAATGAAAAGTATTTTTCCAGTCTCACCTGTGAAAGGTAATCCCATGTGATCTCGTTTGGACGGTAAACCTGTTGGTACAGTTAAACGCAGCACATGAATCTTTATTCTCCGCTTTGACCTATCCAATATGGCGGCGAGGATGATGTATGATTCTACGCGGAAGGCGGCGTCTTTAATGGTCCGGAATAAATTGAATGCTACACGTTGATGGATTAATTTGCTCTTCTATGCCCTTTTTGAGGAATGTATTGTAGGACTTAAACCAACACCTGAAGAGGTGAGATCACTCCTTTTTTTCCCTATTTTTGCTGGCGGGATCGACTCTGCCCTAAGGGCAGAGTCTCTCTCTCTCTCTCTCTCTCTCTCTCTCTCTCACTTTGCACCATTACGCAATAAATATTCACAGTGAAAATATTTTGTAAGCGCATTTCATGAACCAAGTTATAGGATTTGTTGACAACTCGCATCGAGTTCGTTACACTTCTACCCGGCGTGAAGCACTCACAGTCATGTGGTTGTGACGTCATCGTAAACAAATCCGTTCTACTCATCCAGACGACTTCATAACGGCAACGTTACCAGATCTTTCCACTCTGGAACCCGTTCTCAAAAAGATTGCGTTTTGGGCACCCAAAACGCCGGTGCCGTGTGGACGCCAGGCCGAAACGATAAGCAATTGTATCGGAGTCACCTGAATCCGTTGCCGTGTGGACAGGGCCTGAGGATCTTGGAGCTGCCTTCAAGACGACATCTTTTCCAGGGAGATTTCAACAGGACAATGCAAAGCCACATTCTGCACACATCACAAAGGCATGGCTGTGGAAGAAGAGGGTTCCTGTCCCCTCTGTCCCCAATAGAGAATGTGTGGAGAATTTTGAAACGAGAAATACGACAACGACGACCCCGTACTGTTGCACACCTTAAAGTGCCATTCCACCATTGGATGTATTCTTTGGCATAAAATACAATATATTTTATGACAACATGACTAGACAGAGAAATCTTTTAGCTTCAAAATGATATATCAAACATAATTTTTTGACAACGACAAGTATACTAATTTTGCGACCAAAGTCACCTACCCTTTTAATTTCCATGCGGTAGTGAAACGTGATGTCATCGGCAGGTTCCCCTTCTTGTGTACCACGTGTCGGTCTATTTTTATACCAGGAAACCCCCAAAGTGAGAGAGTCATTTCTGCTCGTATATGGGGGCCAAAAAAATGGCGAAAAATTTTGAGTTGATCTTTCAGTTAGCTAGATTTATTGGTATTATTTTTATCGCGTTCTATCCGCCATTGCTGATAATATGTGCCACGTCACACGTCACGTGGTACACAAGAAGGGGAACCTGCCGATGACATCACGTGCGGAAATTAAAAGGGTAGGTGACTTTGGTCGCAAAATTAATATACTTGTCGTTGTCAAAAAATTATGTTTGATATATCATTTTGAAGCTAAAAGATTTCTCTATCTAGTGATACCATTTATATATGTTGTCAAAATATATTGTATTTTATGCCAAAGAATACATCCAATGGTGGAATGGCACTTTAAGACCTGTTTGCAGGGAGAATGGGACATAATAATAAGACCTGAAACGTTTCATCACTTCATGTCTCATCTCATCTCATTATCTGTAGCCGCTTTATCCTGCCCTACAGGGTTGCAGGCAAGCTGGAGCCTATCCCAGCTGACTACGGGCGAAAGGCGGGGTACACCCTGGACAAGTTGCCAGGTCATCACAGGGCTGACACATAGACACAGACAACCATTCACACTCACATTCACACCTACGGCCAATTTAGAGTCACCAGTTAACCTAACCTGCATGTCTTTGGACTGTGGGGGAAACCGGAGCACCCGGAGGAAACCCACGCGAACACGGGGAGAACATGCAAACTCCGCACAGAAAGGCCCTTGTCGGCCACGGGGCTCGAACCCGGACCTTCTTGCTGTGAGGCGACAGCGCTAACCACTACACCACCGTGCCGCCCCCACTTCATGTCTTCAGTCCCTAAATATCTTTTAAGTGTTGTGAGAAGGAACGGCAACATTAAAAAGTGGTAAATGCTTTGCCGTCCCAAGTTTTTTTTTTTTTTTTTTTTTTTTTATATAAATGTGTTGCAAGAATCAGAACTGAGAAGTGTTTATTTTGGAAAAAAAAAAAAAAACCGATAAAATTCATGAGGTAAAACATCAAATAATGTGCTGTTGTATTATTTTGAGTGTAATACAGGTCAAAGATTATTTTACACATCATTGTTTGCTTTCAGTTTTAAAACAAAGACTCGGCAGGACAATGCAGCCAAAGGCGTCAAAACAACTAATTCTCGTTCATGTTCAGAGGTGTGAATGACGACAGTTGCTTGGAACTGGTTCAGCAAGATTATCCAGGATGAACAGGATTAAAAACTAATTCTGTAACTTCCTCCATGGCTGCCAATCTTATTGAATAACAGTCAGATAAACATGGAGGTAGTGTGGTAGCATCGGGTTCCTCAAATCTCCAGCATGTGTACTGTACATAACTGAGCTAGACGTCAACTCCAACCATCACTTCGTTACTGCTTCAGTATTAACAGTTAGACTTTTGGCATCTGTTCTTTCTTTCATTTAGCTTTTCAGTGGACGTGCTTGCATATCTGATTATGCTTCTTGTTTTAGGATAATCATAAACCACTACCTTGGATCAGATTTAATTGGACTATACACTTCACTTTTTCCTTTGGATAAAGGTGCCTTCCACCTTCCGTGGAATTAAATAGGCCTCTAATTCCGTTGTAGTTGAAGGGCATTTTAACCAAAACAGCTTCACAGAAATTCGCATCGACAGTACTGTTAAGCATCCTTTTTTTTTTTTTCCTTTCAAATAAACTTTGTTAGATTTCTACATTATCGAGTCAGTACAAAATATTTGAGTTCCAAATGTGTTTTTTTTTCCAGCACAAAATTAAATGTTACAGGGGGAAAAAACAAAAGCTTGTATCTGAGCAGCATATTGCATACAGCACCCTCCACAATTATTGGCACCCCTGGTTAAGATGTGTTAAAAGCCTTAAAATAAATTCAATTTTTATTGCAGAAGCATCTCACACTGAAAACTGTAGAAAAATGTAACCCTTAACTCAAGTGAATTTTAAAAAAATAAAAAAATCCATGACTAAGAAGTTATTTTTCATAAAATCACCTGTTCCACAATTATTGGCACCCATAACAATTCCTAGAAAATAAAAGTAATTGAAGCATTTCTACTGTAGTTTATAAAGTTGATCAGAGTATCTAGGAACCTTTAATTAGTAATTCATCACATCCTGTTTCCCTGGGGTATAAATATGATGTGACACAGAGGCCTATTTCTCTTATCCACTCTTCAACATGGGAAAGACAAGAGAACACACCATTCAAGTAAGGCAGATATGTGTCGACCTTCAAAAGTCAGGCAATGGCTACAAGAAAATAGCTGCTCGCCTACGCCGGCCCATATCTACAGTCAGAGGAATCATCAAGAAGTTTAAAACAACTGGAACAGTGGCAAACAAGCCTGGACGAGGATGCAAGTTTATCTTGCCGCCACGCACAGTGAGGAGGATGGGAAGAGAAGTAAAAAGTTCTCCAAAGCTCACTGTTCGAGAATTGCATCAAAGAGTAGCATCTTGGGGTCACGAAGTCTCCACAACAACCATCAGGCGCTATCGACATGCCAACAAGCTGTTTGGGAGGCATGCACGGAAAAAGCCTTTTCTCACTTACAAGCATAAATGTCTGGAGTTCGCTAAGTGGTACTAGGACTTCAACTGGGACCGTGTGCTTTGGTCAGATGAGACCAAGACAGAGCTTTTTGGCAACAAACACTCTAATACATCACAAAAGATGAGTATGCGGAAAAGCACCTCATGCCCACTGTGAAGTATGGCGGAGGATCGGTGATGCTGTGGGCCTGTTTCTCTTCCAAAGGCCCCGGGAACCTTGTTAGGGTGCATGGCATCATGAACTCTTTGAAATACCAGGACGTTTTAAATCAAAATCTGGTGGCCTCTGCCCGAAAGCTGAAGATAGGTCGTCACTGGGTCTTTCAGCAAGATAACGACCCTAAACACGTGGCCAAATCGACACAAAAATGGTTCACCAGACACAAAATCAAGCTCCTCCCATGGCCATCTCAGTCCCCAGACCTCAACCCAATTGAAAACCTGTGGGGTGAGCTGAAGAGGAGAGTGCATAGGAGAGGACCCAGGACTCTGGATGATTTAGAGAGATTGTGCAAAGAGGAACGGTCGAAGATCCCTCTCTCTCTCTCTCTCTCTCTCTCTCTCTGTATTCTCCCATCTTGTGAAATGTTATAGGAGAAGATTAAGTGCTGTCTTGTTGGCAAAAGGGGGTTGTACAAAGTATTAACATCAGGGGTGCCAATAATTGTGGCACACATGATTTCATGTAAAAGAATTATTTATTAATGTGGGATTTTTTTTTCCCACTGAATAAATCCACTTGAATTAAAGGTTGGATTTTTCTCTTTTTTTGCATTGTTGTCCTATATTATTATTATTTTTTTTGTTTGTTTTTGTTTTGTTTTGTTTAAATGAATTTATTAGAAGCCTAAGAACATATCTTAACTGGGGTGCCAATAATTGTGGAGGGCGCTGTGAGAGTGCACTTTTCAGATTAAAAAAGAAAAAATAATGAAGGCTGCTGGGTTTTGGTGCAAAATTAAGAAGCGAGTGTGACAGTCAAAGTGTCCATTGGGCGGCACGGTGGTGTAGTGGTTAGCGCTGTCGCCTCACAGCAAGAAGGTTCCGGGTTCGAACCTCATGGCCGACAGGGGCCTTTCTGTGTGGAGTTTGCATGTTCTCCCCGTGTCCGCGTGGGCTTCCTCCAGGTGCTCCGGTTTCCCCCACAGTTTAAAGACATGCAAATTTGGTACAATGGGGCCACTGTAATTGGTGCAAGCTGTTGTGGTTTCCCATGCCATGATGTATGTACATATATATATATATATATATATATACATCTTCCTATGGCAAAAGCTAAATAAATAAATTAAATTAAAAAAATTAAGAACCGTAGCTCAGTAAAACCTCCAGCTCATTTCTTTATAAAACTGTATTCGCTGTACCCGAGACTGCTTGAGGGCCGTCCCACACCAAATATCGACTTTGTTTCATTTATTATGGTTGACTGTTTGTAGTATTTTTTTTTTATGTTGAAACATTTCATTTCATTATTTTTAAGCCATTTTTTGTCTACAGCATTTCTTTACATGTGCTGAAGACTTTTGCACAGTGCTGTAGGTTCAGATCCCTCATGAGCGAGCAGGCAGGAGGCCACGGTAACAAGGAAGAAGTGTGTTTTTCAGATGGTTTCTGTATGAGCAGATTGTTAATCAAAGGACAGCTGTTAGGTACAACTCTACAATATCCAGGTGAGAAGAAAAAGGGTGAGGCTAGAGCGAAAAACAAACAACGATTATGTACAAGTCATCTGATTCTTGAGTTTCCCTTCCTTCCTTCCTTCCTAAGCTTATATGGTTCGAGTGAGCCTGTTAATCATGAAATTGCTGCTTTGGATGAAATTCTTTTTCATATGAATCAGTCTCGCTTTCTGAAACCAGGAGTGGTAACGACAAGATTCATTTCAATTATTGTGTCGTCATTTATTTATTTTTTATTTCCTCTTTCACCCAATACCACACATTCTTCTTCAATGGTATCTTTAAAAATATTTTATATATATTTTAAAAAAAAATGCACAGAGAATAACATTCATGGAGAACTTTACTTGTTAAAAGTAGTTTGTATGTGAATGCAACACACTTATGAGTTGTGTAAATATGTCGAGCAACTCGTCTTGAGATTGGCGAGGGGTGTTTGGAGCGAAGGGCGGCACGGTGGCGTAGTGGTTAGCGCTGTCGCCTCACAGTAAGAAGGTCCGGGTTCGAGCCCCGTGGCCGGCGAGGGCCTTTCTGTGCGGAGTTTGCATGTTCTCCCCGTGTCCGCGTGGGTTTCCTCCGGGTGCTCCGGTTTCCCCCACAGTCCAAAGACATGCAGGTTAGGTTAACTGGTGGCTCTAAATTGCGCGTAGGTGTGAATGTGAGTGTGAATGGTTGTCTGTGTCTATGTGTCAGCCCTGTGACGACCTGGCGACTTGTCCAGGGTGTACCCCGCCTTTCGCCCGTAGTCAGCTGGGATAGGCTCCAGCTTGCCTGCGACCCTGTAGAACAGGATAAAGCGGCTACAGATAATGAGATGAGATGAGATGTTTGGAGCGATATTTTAGATGGTACACTACCGTTCAAAAGTTTGGGGTCACCCAGACAATTTTGTGTTTTCCATGAAAAGTCACACTTTTATTTCCCACCATAAGTTGTAAAATGAATAGAAAATATAGTCGAGACATTTTTCTGGCCATTTTGAGCATTTAATCGACCCCACAAAATAATGTGATGCTCCAGAAACTCAATCTGCTCAAAGGAAGGTCAGTTTTATAGCTTCTCTAAAGAGCTCAACTGTTTTCAGCTGTGCTAACATGATTGTACAAGGGTTTTCTAATCATCCATTAGCCTTCTGAGGCAATGAGCAAACACATTGTACCATTAGAACACTGGAGTGAGAGTTGCTGGAAATGGGCCTCTATACACCTATGGAGATATTGCACCAAAAACCAGACATTTGCAGCTAGAATAGTCATTTACCACATTAGCAATGGATAGAGTGGATTTCTGATTAGTTTAAAGGATCTGGGACATGAAACATAAATGCACGCTATATCAGTTTCTTTCCATTAAAAATATGAATTAATTGCATCAACAAATACAAAATCATCTATTAAATTCAGCAAAATCGTTATATTCGTGATGATTATATGGCATTTCTGCTCGACTTCCGATATGCATTTTCTACAACCGGAAGAGCCGCTGTCACGTGATCATACGTCACAAAAACTTTCGGGCACAGCACAAGCGGGTAGATGAATGGACAAGTGGATGACAAGAAAATTGTTTTTATAGTCTTTAAAGTACATTGGACATCATGGTGTATTGTGCTGCTTATGGTTGCAATAATTCCAATGGGAAATGCCCTGGAGTAAGTTTTTTTGCATTCCCCAAGGACCCGAAGCTGAGGAAAGTGTGGGCTCACTACTGCTGTAGAAAAAACTTTGCACCTACTGTTTCCCACAAACTGTGTTCGGACCATTTCACAGAGGATTCTTTCAACTTTAATACTCAGGTACTGAACGAAATTAATTGCCAAGCCAAATTTACCTTCACTCGGAGTTGTACCATTATTTTTTTTAGACAGGGCGGACGAACCAGGGCATTCGCCCGCCTGGCCGTGCCCGACAAGGAGCGCTCTCGGCCGGCTTGGGAGGCAGACGGCAGCCCCTCCTGGAAGTGTGGTTTTACCATGGGCCTCATGCGGAAAAATGCCGAGGTGCATTCGCTAAGCGACTGAAAGCCGAGGTAAGGATTAGTATTATAATTTTGGGTGTATCAATTATTGATTATCATAATTCTGACTCGTTTCGCCATTTTGAATGTTTTCATCTCGGACTCTGGAAGCATTGTATCTCAATCAATCTCGAAAAATATCAGCAAAAAAAAAAAAACAGCTTGCAACGGACTTTAGCTAGATCTATGATGAACTTTCAATGTATGATACAAAAATAATACTTCTTTCAACAGATCATTAGCCTTTGAGCAGAATTGTTTTTAATTTATCAGGAAGTGTTATCGAGCCGACCGCTTTCAGTTTCATGAGGGCTGAATGAACTCTCACTCTCAGAATCATCTGACCCGTCAGAGTAAAGACAAGATCCATGTTCATGTGAATTTCCAGCTATCGGTTCGAATTGATAGGGTCTAACTTCACATCTCTGTGAAACATTGGGAATGTCACTGTCGATGGTGTCCATTTCGGTAACCTGTTTACATTAGATTCCCAAGCGCTGGCTCCTTGGAAAGTTTTTGTTGCGTCACAGGTCACGTGACCACCTAGCTCATTAACGAATCCTTGTTTTACGCTGATGTATAGAAAAACTTGAATAATGTGATGATTTTCACATTTTTGACGCCCTGCAGTGATTTAGATGGCATTTCTTATGTCCTTTATACATAATTATGCCCAGAAAAAAATCCATGTCCCATATCCTTTAAAGTCATTGAAAAGAACAGTGCTTTTCTTTCAAAAATAAGGACATTTCAAAGTGACCCCAAACTTTTGAACGGTAGTGTATCTAGTGCAGAAAGAGTTTTAATGAAACACACACACACAGGCAATGGTCAGGAAGCGGTCATTCACACACAGGAAATGTAGAACACACACACAGTGCTCTTATCATGGCACACCCAAACCTCCCTTGTTGCTCCAGCCCATCCTGAAAGGCCTCTTGGTACGTTAAACTGTGTGTGTGTGTGTGTGTGTGTGTGTGTGTGTGTGTGTGTGTGTGTGTTTCTGTTTCAGTTCAGGGACGTGTCTTGGCAGAACGCTCTGATCCCACCCTAAATGTGGCGCCTGCCCCATCCCTCCCTCCTCCGTTTCTGTCCCTGATCTAAAACTTACAGATAAATGTTTACTATTCAGATCAGTCAGTCTTTTTTTCTTTATCTTTTCTTCGTTCTACTTCCTTAAATGTCTCTCCTTATCGCTTGTGCTTCAGCAGTGATGCTTATTACACCTCCGCTATCAAAACCAGACTCATTGTGAAGGCACGCTTTACAAATCAAACGTACGCAGATGGAGCTGATCAGCAGAATTGTTTGTTTTCCAGCGTACAGAGCACCAGGTCAACATCATGCACATGTTAGTTTAGTTCACAGACAAAAGGACGCCCCAGAGCTTAAAAACAGTCTATTTGGAAGCTGAATCACTTTCTTCCTCAGAACTCGTGTCAGAAGCAGGTTAAGGGGTGTGGCCTAACATGTCAGGGTGGAGCTGGGGAGAAAATCCACACGATTATGCAAATAATCCGTAATCACGTGAAATGGCACAGGTGTAGGCCTACTCACACATGTCCTGATGTAATCATGGTTGAAAATTAAAAACGTGTAGAAATCTACATTACAATAAATGAATCAGGTGCACAAATGACATTTAGAAGAAACGGACAGATGGATGAATGAATGAATGGGGGGGGGAGGCTTAATGATTCCAGAGCAAAAGCAAATCCAATGATAATTGAAGTGTAAACATGAGTCTTTCTTTCTTTCAGGCTCCTAATCTCTACTTATGACATCAGAATCATCAGCCGGTTATAAAAATAGCTTCTGCACTCTGAATGGGTGGAACAGAGCAGGGCGGAAAGTTTCTGGATAAATACACAACTGTGTGTATAATGGCTGGCCCGCTGCACTAGTGTGGATCACATGACCTACCTGTTCCAAGGGAGCGGTCGGTATGTAAACTAACACCCACACATCTGCCAAGTCCGGGGTTAACGCCTAATGTTGGCGTTGGGAATGTTTGATAAACGAGCTCCAAATTAATTCCTCTATGGGTTTCCAGAGGAGTAAGAAGGAAATCCTGAGTTCCTTCACAAACCCTCGTCTGATACTGAAACTAAAATGTTTTAATTTAATTAATTATACATGAAGAACTGAGCCACCATTTGAGCTGTACAAGAAATCTCTTGTATGAAACTGAAATATATCTAATCGGGAAACCATGAATACTGACTGCCCAGTCATACTGCTCTGAGAGAGAGAGAGACAGACTGACTGACTTCTTAGAACTTTGGAACTATATATCAGTTTGTAGAGTGTGTGCTGAATCCTATAAAACATCAGTTTGTGAACAGCAGTCAAAGTTCACATGCATCACAAAACACATTATTCCAAAATGCTTTCACAGCATGCCCTCGCTGCGTTCAAATTCTAATATTTACAGCAAATGCTCTCACAATCAGAATAGGCTCTGACAGTCACATAAAATACTCGCACATTGTGCACTCTCGCATCCACATGGTGCACTCTCGCATCCACATTGTACACTCTCGCATCCACATTATGCACTCTCACATCTACATTGTACACTCTTGCATCCACATTATGCGCTCTCTCATCCACATTGTGCACTCTCGCATCCACATTATGCGCTCTCTCATCCACATTGTACACTCTCACATCCACATTATGCGCTGTCTCATCCACATTGTGCACTCTCACATCTACATTGTGCACTCTCGCATCCACATTGTGCACTCTCGCATCCACATTGTGCACTCTCGCATCCACATTGTGCACTCTCGCATCCACATTGTGCACTCTCGCATCCACATTGTGCACTCTCGCATCCACATTATGCGCTCTCGCATCCACATTATGCGCTCTCTCATCCACATTGTACACTCTCGCATCCACATTATGCGCTCTCTCATCCACATTGTACACTCTCGCATCCACATTATGCGCTCTCTCATCCACATTATGCGCTCTCTCATCCACATTGTACACTCTCGCATCCACATTGTACACTCTCGCATCCACATTATGCGCTCTCTCATCCACATTGTGCACTCTCGCATCCACATTGCAGACATCCCAAGTCTTCCTGAAGTTCCGGGAGTCTCCCACATATTGAAAGTGGCTCCCTGATGCCCGCAAATTGGATATCTCCCGGAATCTAGAGGAAGCAAGCAAGAGCGTGCATGCGAAACATTAATGTCTGCATCGCGCATATGATGGAGAGCGAGAGAGACTGCGTGTGTGCCTGTTCATGTAGCGCATGCTAGACAAAGAGCATCCTGATTGGTTTACAGGCATCCAAACTCGTTTCAGGGAGGTGTTGTGACCCCCCCCGCTGATGGGGAAAAAGGCATGCGTCACGACACCTCCCTGAAATGAGTTTCTGCAGGTTGGGATGTCTGACATTGTGCACTCTCGCATCCACATGGTGCACTCTCACATCCACATGGTATACTCTCGCATCCACATTTTGCACGCTCCCATCCACAGTGTACAAGCTCGCATCCACATTGTGCACGCTCTTGTCCACATTGTGCACGCTCTTGTCCACATTGCGCACTCTGGCGTCCGCATTGCGCACTCTGGCGTCCGCATTGCGCACTCTGGCGTCCGCATTGCGCACTCTGGCGTCCGCATTCTGCACTCTCTCGTCCTCATGGTGCACTCTGGCGTCCACATTGCGAACTCTGGCGTCCACATTGCGCACTCTGGCGTCCACATTGCGCACTCTCTCGTCCACATTGTGCACTCTCTCGTCCACATTGCGCACTCTGGCGTCCACATTGCACACTCTGGCGTCCACATTGCGCACTCTGGCGTCCACATTGCGCACTCTGGCGTCCACATTGCGCACTCTTGCGTCCACATTGCGCACTCTCTCGTCCACATTGCGCACTCTCTCGTCCACATGGTACACTCTGGCATCCACGTTGTACACACTCGCGTCCACATTGCGCACTCTGGCGTCCACATTGCGCACTCTGGCGTCCCCATTTTTGCACTCTGGCGTCCCCATTGCGCACTCTGGCGTCCACATTGCGCACTCTGGCGTCCACATTGCGCACTCTGGCGTCCACATTGCGCACTCTCTCGTCCACATTGCGCACTCTGGCGTCCACATTGCGCACTCTGGCATCCACATTGCGCACTCTGGCGTCCACATTGCGCACTCTGGCGTCCACATTGCGCACTCATGCGTCCACATTGCGCACTCTCTCGTCCACGTTGCGCACTCTGGCGTCCACATTGCGCACTCTGGCGTCCACATTGTGCACTCTCTCGTCCACATGGTACACTCTGGCATCCACGTTGTACACACTCGCGTCCACATTATGCACTCTCGCGTCCGCATTGCGCACTCTGGCGTCCGCATTGCGCACTCTGGCGTCCGCATTGCGCACTCTGGCGTCCGCATTGCGCACTCTGGCGTCCGCATTGCGCACTCTGGCGTCCCCATTGCGCACTCTGGCGTCCCCATTGCGCACTCTGGCGTCCACATTGCGCACTCTGGCGTCCACATTGCGCACTCTCTCGTCCACATTGCGCACTCTGGCGTCCACATTGCGCACTCTCTCGTCCACATTGCGCACTCTCGCGTCCGCATTGCGCACTCTCGCGTCCGCATTGCGCACTCTGGCGTCCGCATTGCGCACTCTGGCGTCCGCATTGCGCACTCTGGCGTCCGCATTGCGCACTCTGGCGTCCCCATTGCGCACTCTGGCGTCCACATTGCGCACTCTGGCGTCCACATTGCGCACTCTGGCGTCCACATTGCGCACACTGGCGTCCCCATTGCGCACTCTGGCGTCCACATTGCGCACTCTGGCGTCCACATTGCGCACTCTCTCGTCCACATTGCGCACTCTCTCGTCCACATTGCGCACTCTGGCGTCCACATTGCGCACTCTCTCGTCCACATTGCGCACTCTGGCGTCCACATTGTGCACTCTCTCGTCCACATTATGCACTCTCGCGTCCGCATTGCGCACTCTGGCGTCCGCATTGCGCACTCTGGCGTCCGCATTGCGCACTCTGGCGTCCGCATTGCGCACACTGGTGTCCACATTATGCACTCTCTCGTCCACATTGTGCACTCTCTCGTCCACATTGCGCACTCTGGCGTCCACATTGCGCACTCTGGCGTCCACATTGCGCACTCTGGCGTCCACATTGTGCACTCTGGCGTCCACATTGCGCACTCTCTCGTCCACATTGCGCACTCTGGCATCCACATTGTGCACTCTCTCGTCCACATGGTACACTCTGGCATCCACGTTGTACACACTCGCGTCCACATTATGCACTCTCGCGTCCGCATTGCGCACTCTGGCGTCCGCATTGCGCACTCTGGCGTCCGCATTGCGCACTCTGGCGTCCGCATTGCGCACTCTGGCGTCCGCATTGCGCACTCTGGCGTCCACATTGCGCACTCTCTCGTCCACATTGCGCACTCTCTCGTCCACATTGCGCACTCTGGCGTCCACATTGCGCACTCTGGCGTCCACATTGCGCACTCTGGCGTCCACATTGTGCACTCTGGCGTCCACATTGTGCACTCTGGCGTCCACATTGCGCACTCTCTCGTCCACATTGCGCACTCTGGCATCCACATTGTGCACTCTCTCGTCCACATGGTACACTCTGGCATCCACGTTGTACACACTCGCGTCCACATTATGCACTCTCTCGTCCACATTGCGCACTCTGGCGTCCACATTGCGCACTCTCTCGTCCACATTGCGCACTCTGGCGTCCACATTGCGCACTCTGGCGTCCCCATTGCGCACTCTGGCGTCCCCATTGCGCACTCTGGCGTCCACATTGCGCACTCTGGCGTCCACATTGCGCACTCTGGCGTCCACATTGCGCACTCTGGCGTCCACATTGCGCACTCTGGCGTCCACATTGCGCACTCTGGCGTCCACATTGCGCACTCTCTCGTCCACATTGCGCACTCTGGCGTCCACATTGCGCACTCTCTCGTCCACATGGTACACTCTGGCATCCACGTTGTACACACTCGCGTCCACATTATGCACTCTCGCGTCCGCATTGCGCACTCTGGCGTCCGCATTGCGCACTCTGGCGTCCGCATTGCGCACTCTGGCGTCCGCATTGCGCACTCTGGCGTCCGCATTGCGCACTCTGGCGTCCGCATTGCGCACTCTGGCGTCCGCATTGCGCACTCTGGCGTCCGCATTGCGCACTCTGGCGTCCGCATTGCGCACTCTGGCGTCCGCATTATGCACTCTCTCGTCCACATTGCGCACTCTCTCGTCCACATTGCGCACTCTCTCGTCCACATTGCGCACTCTGGCGTCCACATTGCGCACTCTGGCGTCCACATTGCGCACTCTGGCGTCCACATTGCGCACTCTGGCGTCCACATTGTGCACTCTGGCGTCCACATTGCGCACTCTCTCGTCCACATTGCGCACTCTGGCATCCACATTGTGCACTCTCTCGTCCACATGGTACACTCTGGCATCCACGTTGTACACACTCGCGTCCACATTATGCACTCTCTCGTCCACATTGCGCACTCTGGCGTCCACATTGCGCACTCTCTCGTCCACATTGCGCACTCTGGCGTCCACATTGCGCACTCTGGCGTCCCCATTGCGCACTCTGGCGTCCACATTGCGCACTCTGGCGTCCACATTGCGCACTCTGGCGTCCACATTGCGCACTCTGGCGTCCACATTGCGCACTCTGGCGTCCACATTGCGCACTCTGGCGTCCACATTGCGCACTCTTGCGTCCACATTGCGCACTCTCTCGTCCACATTGCGCACTCTGGCGTCCACATTGCGCACTCTCTCGTCCACATGGTACACTCTGGCATCCACGTTGTACACACTCGCGTCCACATTATGCACTCTCTCGTCCACATTGTGCACTCTGGCGTCCACATTGCGCACTCTGGCGTCCACATTGCGCACTCTCTCGTCCACATTGCGCACTCTCTCGTCCACATTGCGCACTCTCTCGTCCACATGGTACACTCTGGCATCCACGTTGTACACACTCGCGTCCACATTATGCACTCTCGCGTCCGCATTGCGCACTCTGGCGTCCGCATTGCGCACTCTGGCGTCCACATTGCGCACTCTCTCGTCCACATTGCGCACTCTGGCGTCCACATTGCGCACTCTGGCGTCCACATTGCGCACTCTGGCGTCCACATTGCGCACTCTGGCGTCCACATTGCGCACTCTGGCGTCCACATTGCGCACTCTGGCGTCCACATTGCGCACTCTGGCGTCCACATTGCGCACTCTCTCGTCCACATTGCGCACTCTGGCGTCCACATTGCGCACTCTCTCGTCCACATGGTACACTCTGGCATCCACGTTGTACACACTCGCGTCCACATTATGCACTCTCGCGTCCGCATTGCGCACTCTGGCGTCCGCATTGCGCACTCTGGCGTCCGCATTGCGCACTCTGGCGTCCGCATTGCGCACTCTGGCGTCCGCATTGCGCACTCTGGCGTCCGCATTGCGCACTCTGGCGTCCGCATTGCGCACTCTGGCGTCCGCATTATGCACTCTGGCGTCCGCATTGCGCACTCTGGCGTCCGCATTAAGCGCACTCTGGCGTCCGCATTGCGCACTCTCTCGTCCACATTGCGCACTCTGGCGTCCACATTGCGCACTCTGGCGTCCACATTGCGCACTCTGGCGTCCACATTGCGCACTCTGGCGTCCACATTGTGCACTCTGGCGTCCACATTGCGCACTCTCTCGTCCACATTGCGCACTCTGGCATCCACATTGTGCACTCTCTCGTCCACATGGTACACTCTGGCATCCACGTTGTACACACTCGCGTCCACATTATGCACTCTCTCGTCCACATTGCGCACTCTGGCGTCCACATTGCGCACTCTCTCGTCCACATTGCGCACTCTGGCGTCCACATTGCGCACTCTGGCGTCCCCATTGCGCACTCTGGCGTCCACATTGCGCACTCTGGCGTCCACATTGCGCACTCTGGCGTCCACATTGCGCACTCTGGCGTCCACATTGCGCACTCTGGCGTCCACATTGCGCACTCTGGCGTCCACATTGCGCACTCTTGCGTCCACATTGCGCACTCTCTCGTCCACATTGCGCACTCTGGCGTCCACATTGCGCACTCTCTCGTCCACATGGTACACTCTGGCATCCACGTTGTACACACTCGCGTCCACATTATGCACTCTCTCGTCCACATTGTGCACTCTGGCGTCCACATTGCGCACTCTGGCGTCCACATTGCGCACTCTCTCGTCCACATTGCGCACTCTCTCGTCCACATTGTGCACTCTCTCGTCCACATGGTACACTCTGGCATCCACGTTGTACACACTCGCGTCCACATTATGCACTCTCGCGTCCGCATTGCGCACTCTGGCGTCCGCATTGCGCACTCTGGCGTCCACATTGTGCACTCTCTCGTCCACATTGTGCACTCTCTCGTCCACATTGCGCACTCTGGCGTCCACATTGCGCACTCTGGCGTCCACATTGCGCACTCTGGCGTCCACATTGTGCACTCTGGCGTCCACATTGCGCACTCTCTCGTCCACATTGCGCACTCTGGCGTCCACATTATGCACTCTCTCGTCCACATTATGCACTCTCGCGTCCGCATTGCGCACTCTGGCGTCCGCATTGCGCACTCTGGCGTCCGCATTGCGCACTCTGGCGTCCGCATTGCGCACTCTGGCGTCCCCATTGCGCACTCTGGCGTCCCCATTGCGCACTCTGGCGTCCCCATTGCGCACTCTGGCGTCCACATTGCGCACTCTCTCATCCACATTGCGCACTCTCTCGTCCACATTGTGCACTCTGGCGTCCACATTGCGCACTCTGGCGTCCACATTGCGCACTCTGGCGTCCACATTGCGCACTCTGGCGTCCACATTGCGCACTCTGGCGTCCACATTGCGCACTCTTGCGTCCACATTGCGCACTCTCTCGTCCACATTGCGCACTCTGGCGTCCACATTGCGCACTCTCTCGTCCACATGGTACACTCTGGCATCCACATTGCGCACTCTGGCGTCCCCATTGCGCACTCTGGCGTCCCCATTGCGCACTCTGGCGTCCCCATTGTGCACTCTGGCGTCCCCATTGTGCACTCTGGCGTCCCCATTGCGCACTCTGGCGTCCCCATTGCGCACTCTGGCGTCCCCATTGCGCACTCTGGCGTCCCCATTGCGCACTCTGGCGTCCCCATTGCGCACTCTGGCGTTCACATTGCGCACTCTCTCGTCCACATTGCGCACTCTCTCATCCACATTGCGCACTCTGGCATCCACATTGCGCGCACTGGCGTCCACATTGCGCACTCTGGCGTCCACATTGCGCACTCTGGCGTCCACATTGCGCACTCTGGCGTCCACATTGAGCACTCTGGCGTCCACATTATGCACTCTCTCGTCCACATTGTGCACTCTCTCGTCCACATGGTACACTCTGGCATCCACGTTGTACACACTCGCGTCCACATTATGCACTCTCGCGTCCGCATTGCGCACTCTGGCGTCCGCATTGCGCACTCTGGCGTCCGCATTGCGCACTCTGGCGTCCGCATTGCGCACTCTGGCGTCCGCATTATGCACTCTCTCGTCCACATTGTGCACTCTCTCGTCCACATGGTACACTCTGGCATCCACGTTGTACACACTCGCGTCCACATTATGCACTCTCTCGTCCACATTGTGCACTCTGGCGTCCACATTGCGCACTCTGGCGTCCACATTGCGCACTCTCTCGTCCACATTGCGCACTCTGGCGTCCCCATTGCGCACTCTGGCGTCCCCATTGCGCACTCTGGCGTCCCCATTGCGCACTCTGGCGTCCCCATTGCGCACTCTCTCGTCCACATTGCGCACTCTGGCGTCCACATTATGCACTCTCTCGTCCACATTATGCACTCTCGCGTCCGCATTGCGCACTCTGGCGTCCGCATTGCGCACTCTGGCGTCCGCATTGCGCACTCTGGCGTCCGCATTGCGCACTCTGGCGTCCGCATTGCGCACTCTGGCGTCCGCATTGCGCACTCTGGCGTCCGCATTGCGCACTCTGGCGTCCCCATTGCGCACTCTGGCATCCGCATTGCGCACTCTGGCGTCCGCATTGCGCACTCTCTCGTCCACATTGCGCACTCTCTCGTCCACATTGCGCACTCTGGCATCCACATTGCGCGCACTGGCGTCCACATTGCGCACTCTGGCGTCCACATTGCGCAATCTGGCGTCCACATTGCGCACTCTGGCGTCCACATTGCGCACTCTGGCGTCCACATTATGCACTCTCTCGTCCACATTGTGCACTCTCTCGTCCACATGGTACACTCTGGCATCCACGTTGTACACACTCGCGTCCACATTATGCACTCTCGCGTCCGCATTGCGCACTCTGGCGTCCGCATTGCGCACTCTGGCGTCCGCATTGCGCACTCTGGCGTCCGCATTGCGCACTCTGGCGTCCGCATTATGCACTCTCTCGTCCACATTGTGCACTCTCTCGTCCACATGGTACACTCTGGCATCCACGTTGTACACACTCGCGTCCACATTATGCACTCTCGCGTCCCCATTGCGCACTCTGGCGTCCGCATTGCGCACTCTGGCGTCCCCATTGCGCACTCTGGCGTCCACATTGCGCACTCTGGCGTCCACATTGCGCACTCTGGCCTCCCCATTGCGCACTCTGGCGTCCCCATTGCGCACTCTGGCGTCTCCATTGCGCACTCTGGCGTCCACATTGCGCACTCTCTCGTCCACATTGCGCACTCTCTCGTCCACATTGCGCACTCTGGCGTCCACATTGCGCACTCTGGCGTCCACATTGCGCACTCTGGCGTCCACATTGCGCACTCTGGCGTCCACATTGCGCACTCTTGCGTCCACATTGCGCACTCTCTCGTCCACATTGCCCACTCTGGCGTCCACATTGCGCACTCTCTCGTCCACATGGTACACTCTGGCATCCACATTGCGCACTCTGGCGTCCCCATTGCGCACTCTGGCGTCCCCATTGCGCACTCTGGCGTCCCCATTGCGCACTCTGGCGTCCCCATTGCGCACTCTGGCGTCCCCATTGCGCACTCTGGCGTCCCCATTGCGCACTCTGGCGTTCACATTGCGCACTCTCTCGTCCACATTGCGCACTCTCTCATCCACATTGCGCACTCTGGCATCCACATTGCGCGCACTGGCGTCCACATTGCGCACTCTGGCGTCCACATTGCGCACTCTGGCGTCCACATTGCGCACTCTGGCGTCCACATTGCGCACTCTGGCGTCCACATTGTGCACTCTCTCGTCCACATTGTGCACTCTCTCGTCCACATGGTACACTCTGGCATCCACGTTGTACACACTCGCGTCCACATTATGCACTCTCGCGTCCGCATTGCGCACTCTGGCGTCCGCATTGCGCACTCTGGCGTCCGCATTGCGCACTCTGGCGTCCGCATTGCGCACTCTGGCGTCCGCATTATGCACTCTCTCGTCCACATTGTGCACTCTGGCATCCACATTGCGCACTCTGGCGTCCACATTGCGCACTCTGGCGTCCACATTGCGCACTCTGGCGTCCCCATTGCGCACTCTGGCGTCCCCATTGCGCACTCTGGCGTCCCCATTGCGCACTCTGGCGTCCACATTGCGCACTCTCTCGTCCACATTGCGCACTCTGGCGTCCACATTGCGCACTCTCTCGTCCACATTGCGCACTCTGGCGTCCACATTGCGCACTCTCTCGTTCACATTGCGCACTCTGGCGTCCACATTGCGCACTCTCTCGTCCACATTGCGCACTCTGGCGTCCACATTGCGCACTCTCTCGTCCACATTGCGCACTCTGGCGTCCACATTGCGCACTCTGGCGTCCACATTGCGCACTCTGGCGTCCACATTGCGCACTCTGGCGTCCGCATTGCGCACTCTGGCGTCCACATTGCGCACTCTGGCGTCCACATTGCGCACTCTGGCGTCCCCATTGCGCACTCTGGCGTCCCCATTGCGCACTCTGGCGTCCCCATTGCGCACTCTGGCGTCCACATTGCGCACTCTCTCGTCCACATTGCGCACTCTGGCGTCCACATTGCGCACTCTCTCGTCCACATTGCGCACTCTGGCGTCCACATTGCGCACTCTCTCGTTCACATTGCGCACTCTGGCGTCCACATTGCGCACTCTCTCGTCCACATTGCGCACTCTGGCGTCCACATTGCGCACTCTCTCGTCCACATTGCGCACTCTGGCGTCCACATTGCGCACTCTGGCGTCCACATTGCGCACTCTGGCGTCCACATTGCGCACTCTGGCGTCCGCATTGCGCACTCTGGCGTCCACATTGCGCACTCTGGCGTCCGCATTGCGCACTCTGGCGTCCACATTGCGCACTCTCTCGTCCACATTGCGCACTCTGGCGTCCACATTGCGCACTCTCTCGTCCACATTGCGCACTCTGGCGTCCACATTGCGCACTCTCTCGTCCACATTGCGCACTCTCTCGTCCACATTGCGCACTCTCTCGTCCACATTGCGCACTCTCTCGTCCACATTGCGCACTCTGGCGTCCACATTGCGCACTCTGGCGTCCCCATTGCGCACTCTGGCGTCCACATTGCGCACTCTCTCGTCCACATTGCGCACTCTCTCGTCCACATTGCGCACTCTGGCGTCCACAGTGCGCACTCTCTCGTCCACATTGCGCACTCTGGCGTCCACATTGCGCACTCTGGCGTCCACATTGCGCACTCTGGCGTCCACATTGCGCACTCTCTCGTCCACATTGCGCACTCTCTCGTCCACATTGCGCACTCTGGCGTCCACATTGCGCACTCTGGCGTCCACATTGCGCACTCTCTCGTCCACATTGCGCACTCTGGCGTCCACATTGCGCACTCTGGCGTCCACATTGCGCACTCTCTCGTCCACATTGCGCACTCTGGCGTCCACATTGCGCACTCTGGCGTCCCCATTGCGCACTCTGGCGTCTACATTGCGCACTCTCTCGTCCACATTGCGCACTCTCTCGTCCACGTTGCGCACTCTGGCGTCCACATTGCGCACTCTGGTGTCCACATTGCGCACTCTGGCGTCCACATTGCGCACTCTCTCGTCCACATGGTACACTCTGGCATCCACATTGCGCACTCTCTCGTCCACATTGCGCACTCTGGCGTCCACATTGCGCACTCTCTCGTCCACATTATGCACTCTCTCGTCCACATTGTGCACTCTCTCGTCCACATGGTGCACTCTGGCATCCACGTTGTACACACTCGCGTCCACATTATGCACTCTCGCGTCCGCATTGCGCACTCTGGCGTCCGCATTGCGCACTCTGGCGTCCGCATTGCGCACTCTGGCGTCCCCATTGCGCACTCTGGCGTCCGCATTGCGCACTCTGGCGTCCCCATTGCGCACTCTGGCGTCCACATTGCGCACTCTCTCGTCCACATTGCGCACTCTGGCGTCCACATTGCGCACTCTCTCGTCCACATTGCGCACTCTGGCGTCCCCATTGCACACTCTGGCGTCCCCATTGCGCACTGTGGCGTCCCCATTGCGCACTCTGGCGTCCACATTGCGCATTCTCTCGTCCACATTGCGCACTCTGGCGTCCACATTGCGCACTCTCTCGTCCACATTGCGCACTCTCTCGTCCACATTGCGCACTCTGGTGTCCACATTGCGCACTCTCTCGTCCACATTGCGCACTCTGGCGTCCACATTGCGCACTCTGGCGTCCACATTGCGCACTCTGGCGTCCGCATTGCGCACTCTGGCGTCCGCATTGCGCACTCTGGCGTCCGCATTGCGCACTCTGGCGTCCGCATTGCGCACTCTGGCGTCCGCATTGCGCACTCTCTCGTCCACATTGCGCACTCTGGCGTCCACATTGCGCACTCTGGCGTCCACATTGCGCACTCTGGCGTCCACATTGCGCACTCTCTCGTCCACATTGCGCACTCTCTCGTCCACATGGTACACTCTGGCGTCCACATTGCGCACTCTGGCGTCCACATTGCGCACTCTGGCGTCCACATTGCGCACTCTGGCGTCCACATTGCGCACTCTGGCGTCCACATTGCGCACTCTCTCGTCCACATTGCGCACTCTCTCGTCCACATGGTACACTCTGGCGTCCACATTGCGCACTCTGGCGTCCACATTGCGCACTCTGGCGTCCACATTGCGCACTCTGGCGTCCACATTGCGCACTCTGGCGTCCACATTGCGCACTCTGGCGTCCACATTGCGCACTCTGGCGTCCACATTGCGCACTCTGGCGTCCACATTGCGCACTCTCTCGTCCACATTGCGCACTCTCTCGTCCACATGGTACACTCTGGCATCCACATTGTACACACTCGCGTCCACATTATGCACTCTCGCGTCCACATTGCGCACTCTGGCGTCCGCATTGCGCACTCTGGCGTCCGCATTGCGCACTCTGGCGTCCGCATTGCGCACTCTGGCGTCCGCATTGCGCACTCTGGCGTCCGCATTGCGCACTCTGGCGTCCGCATTGCGCACTCTGGCGTCCGCATTGCGCACTCTGGCGTCCGCATTGCGCACTCTGGCGTCCGCATTGCGCACTCTGGCGTCCGCATTGCGCACTCTCTCGTCCACATTGTGCGCTCTCTCGTCCACATGGTACACTCTGGCATCCACGTTGTACACACTCGCGTCCACATTATGCACTCTCGCGTCCGCATTGCGCACTCTGGCGTCCGCATTGCGCACTCTGGCGTCCGCATTGCGCACTCTGGCATCCCCATTGCGCACTCTGGCGTCCACATTGCGCACTCTCTCGTCCACATTGCGCACTCTGGCGTCCACATTGCGCACTCTCTCGTCCACATTGCGCACTCTGGCGTCCCCATTGCACACTCTGGCGTCCCCATTGCGCACTCTGGCGTCCCCATTGCGCACTCTGGCGTCCCCATTGCGCACTCTGGCGTCCACATTGCGCATTCTCTCGTCCACATTGCGCACTCTCTCGTCCACATTGCGCACTCTGGTGTCCCCATTGCGCACTCTGGCGTCCCCATTGCGCACTCTGGCGTCCACATTGCGCACTCTCTCGTCCACATTGCGCACTCTCTCGTCCACATTGCGCACTCTGGTGTCCACATTGCGCACTCTCTCGTCCACATTGCGCACTCTGGCGTCCACATTGCGCACTCTGGCGTCCACATTGCGCACTCTGGCGTCCACATTGCGCACTCTGGCGTCCACATTGCGCACTCTGGCGTCCACATTGCGCACTCTCTCGTCCACATTGCGCACTCTCTCGTCCACATGGTACACTCTGGCATCCACATGGTACACTCTGGCATCCACATTGTACACACTCGCGTCCACATTGCGCACTCTGGTGTCCACATTGCGCACTCTGGCGTCCGCATTGCGCACTCTGGCGTCCGCATTGCGCACTCTGGCGTCCGCATTGCGCACTCTGGCGTCCGCATTGCGCACTCTGGCGTCCCCATTGCGCACTCTGGCGTCCACATTGCGCACTCTCTCGTCCACATTGCGCACTCTCTCGTCCACATTGCGCACTCTGGTGTCCACATTGCGCACTCTCTCGTCCACATTGCGCACTCTGGCGTCCACATTGCGCACTCTGGCGTCCACATTGCGCACTCTGGCGTCCACATTGCGCACTCTGGCGTCCACATTGCGCACTCTGGCGTCCACATTGCGCACTCTCTCGTCCACATTGCGCACTCTCTCGTCCACATGGTACACTCTGGCATCCACATTGTACACACTCGCGTCCACATTATGCACTCTCGCGTCCACATTGCGCACTCTGGCGTCCGCATTGCGCACTCTGGCGTCCGCATTGCGCACTCTGGCGTCCGCATTGCGCACTATGGCGTCCGCATTGCGCACTCTGGCGTCCGCATTGCGCACTCTGGCGTCCGCATTGCGCACTCTGGCGTCCGCATTAAGCACTCTGGCGTCCGCATTGCGCACTCTGGCGTCCGCATTATGCACTCTCTCGTCCACATTGTGCGCTCTCTCGTCCACATGGTACACTCTGGCATCCACGTTGTACACACTCGCGTCCACATTATGCACTCTCGCGTCCGCATTGCGCACTCTGGCGTCCGCATTGCGCACTCTGGCGTCCGCATTGCGCACTCTGGCGTCCCCATTGCGCACTCTGGCGTCCACATTGCGCACTCTCTCGTCCACATTGCGCACTCTGGCGTCCACATTGCGCACTCTCTCGTCCACATTGCGCACTCTGGCGTCCCCATTGCACACTCTGGCGTCCCCATTGCGCACTCTGGCGTCCCCATTGCGCACTCTGGCGTCCACATTGCGCATTCTCTCGTCCACATTGCGCACTCTGGCGTCCACATTGCGCACTCTCTCGTCCACATTGCGCACTCTCTCGTCCACATTGCGCACTCTGGTGTCCACATTGCGCACTCTCTCGTCCACATTGCGCACTCTCTCGTCCACATTGCGCACTCTGGTGTCCACATTGCGCACTCTCTCGTCCACATTGCGCACTCTGGCGTCCACATTGCGCACTCTGGCGTCCGCATTGCGCACTCTGGCGTCCGCATTGCGCACTCTGGCGTCCGCATTGCGCACTCTGGCGTCCGCATTGCGCACTCTGGCGTCCGCATTGCGCACTCTGGCGTCCGCATTGCGCACTCTGGCGTCCGCATTGCGCACTCTCTCGTCCACATTGCGCACTCTGGCGTCCACATTGCGCACTCTCTCGTCCACATTGCGCACTCTCTCGTCCACATTGCGCACTCTCTCGTCCACATTGCGCACTCTGGCGTCCACATTGCGCACTCTGGCGTCCACATTGCGCACTCTGGCGTCCACATTGCGCACTCTCTCGTCCACATTGCGCACTCTCTCGTCCACATTGCGCACTCTGGCGTCCACATTGCGCACTCTGGCGTCCACATTGCGCACTCTGGCGTCCACATTGCGCACTCTGGCGTCCACATTGCGCACTCTCTCGTCCACATTGCGCACTCTCTCGTCCACATGGTACACTCTGGCATCCACATTGTACACACTCGCGTCCACATTATGCACTCTCGCGTCCACATTGCGCACTCTGGCGTCCGCATTGCGCACTCTGGCGTCCGCATTGCGCACTCTGGCGTCCGCATTGCGCACTATGGCGTCCGCATTGCGCACTCTGGCGTCCGCATTGCGCACTCTGGCGTCCGCATTGCGCACTCTGGCGTCCGCATTGCGCACTCTGGCGTCCGCATTGCGCACTCTGGCGTCCGCATTGCGCACTCTGGCGTCCGCATTGCGCACTCTGGCGTCCGCATTGCGCACTCTGGCGTCCGCATTGCGCACTCTGGCGTCCGCATTGCGCACTCTGGCGTCCGCATTGCGCACTCTGGCGTCCGCATTGCGCACTCTGGCGTCCGCATTATGCACTCTCTCGTCCACATTGTGCACTCTCTCGTCCACATGGTACACTCTGGCATCCACGTTGTACACACTCGCGTCCACATTATGCACTCTCGCGTCCACATTGCGCACTCTGGCGTCCACATTGCGCACTCTGGCGTCCACATTGCGCACTCTGGCGTCCACATTGCGCACTCTGGCGTCCACATTGCGCACTCTCTCGTCCACATTGCGCACTCTGGCGTCCACATTGCGCACTCTCTCGTCCACATTGCGCACTCTGGCGTCCACATTGCGCACTCTGGCGTCCACATTGCGCACTCTCTCGTCCACATTGCGCACTCTCTCGTCCACATTGCGCACTCTCTCGTCCACATGGTACACTCTGGCATCCACATTGCGCACTCTGGCGTCCACATTGCGCACTCTGGCGTCCACATTGCGCACTCTCTCGTCCACATGGTACACTCTGGCATCCACGTTGTACACACTCGCGTCCACATTATGCACTCTCGCGTCCACATTGCGCACTCTGGCGTCCACATTGCGCACTCTGGCGTCCACATTGCGCACTCTGGCGTCCACATTGCGCACTCTGGCGTCCACATTGCGCACTCTCTCGTCCACATTGCGCACTCTGGCGTCCACATTGCGCACTCTCTCGTCCACATTGCGCACTCTGGCGTCCACATTGCGCACTCTGGCGTCCACATTGCGCACTCTGGCGTCCACATTGCGCACTCTCTCGTCCACATTGCGCACTCTCTCGTCCACATTGCGCACTCTCTCGTCCACATGGTACACTCTGGCATCCACATTGCGCACTCTGGCGTCCACATTGCGCACTCTGGCGTCCACATTGCGCACTCTCTCGTCCACATGGTACACTCTGGCATCCACGTTGTACACACTCGCGTCCACATTATGCACTCTGGCGTCCACATTGCGCACTCTGGCGTCCACATTGCGCACTCTGGCGTCCACATTGCGCACTCTGGCGTCCACATTGCGCACTCTGGCGTCCACATTGCGCACTCTCTCGTCCACATTGCGCACTCTGGCGTCCACATTGCGCACTCTGGCGTCCACATTGTGCACTCTCTCGTCCACATGGTACACTCTGGCATCCACGTTGTACACACTCGCGTCCACATTATGCACTCTCGCGTCCACATTGCGCACTCTGGCGTCCACATTGCGCACTCTCTCGTCCACATTGCGCACTCTGGCGTCCACATTGCGCACTCTGGCGTCCACATTGTGCACTCTCTCGTCCACATGGTACACTCTGGCATCCACGTTGTACACACTCGCGTCCACATTATGCACTCTCGCGTCCACATTGCGCACTCTGGCGTCCACATTGCGCACTCTGGCGTCCACATTGCGCACTCTGGCGTCCACATTGCGCACTCTGGCGTCCACATTGCGCACTCTCTCGTCCACATTGCGCACTCTGGCGTCCACATTGCGCACTCTGGCGTCCACATTGTGCACTCTCTCGTCCACATGGTACACTCTGGCATCCACGTTGTACACACTCGCGTCCACATTATGCACTCTCGCGTCCACATTGCGCACTCTGGCGTCCACATTGCGCACTCTGGCGTCCACATTGCGCACTCTGGCGTCCACATTGCGCACTCTGGCGTCCACATTGCGCACTCTCTCGTCCACATTGCGCACTCTGGCGTCCACATTGCGCACTCTCTCGTCCACATTGCGCACTCTGGCGTCCACATTGCGCACTCTGGCGTCCACATTGCGCACTCTGGCGTCCACATTGCGCACTCTCTCGTCCACATTGCGCACTCTCTCGTCCACATTGCGCACTCTCTCGTCCACATGGTACACTCTGGCATCCACATTGCGCACTCTCTCGTCCACATGGTACACTCTGGCATCCACATTGCGCACTCTGGCGTCCACATTGCGCACTCTGGCGTCCACATTGCGCACTCTCTCGTCCACATTGCGCACTCTGGCGTCCACATTGCGCACTTTCTCGTCCACATTGCGCACTCTAGCATCCACATTGCGCACTCTCGCGTCCACATTGCGCACTCTCTCGTCCACATTGCGCACTCTCTCGTCCACATGGTACACTCTGGCGTCCACATTGCGCACTCTGGCGTCCACATTGCGCACTCTCTCGTCCACATTGTGCACTCTCTCGTCCACATGGTACACTCTGGCATCCACATTGTACACACTCGCGTCCACATTAAGCACTCTCGCGTCCACATTGCGCACTCTGGCGTCCACATTGCGCACTCTGGCGTCCACATTGCGCACTCTGGCGTCCACATTGCGCACTCTGGCGTCCACATTGCGCACTCTGGCGTCCACATTGCGCACTCTCTCGTCCACATTGCGCACTCTCTCGTCCACATTGCGCACTCTCTCGTCCACATTGCGCACTCTCTCGTCCACATTGCGCACTCTGGCGTCCGCATTGCGCACTCTGGCGTCCGCATTGCGCACTCTGGCGTCCGCATTGCGCACTCTGGCGTCCGCATTGCGCACTCTGGCGTCCGCATTGCGCACTCTGGCGTCCGCATTGCGCACTCTGGCGTCCGCATTGTGCGCTCTCTCGTCCACATGGTACACTCTGGCATCCACGTTGTACACACTCGCGTCCACATTACGCACTCTCGCGTCCGCATTGCGCACTCTGGCGTCCGCATTGCGCACTCTGGCGTCCGCATTGCGCACTCTGGCGTCCGCATTGCGCACTCTGGCGTCCCCATTGCGCACTCTGGCGTCCACATTGCGCACTCTCTCGTCCACATTGCGCACTCTGGCGTCCACATTGCGCACTCTCTCGTCCCCATTGCGCACTCTGGCGTCCCCATTGCGCACTCTGGCGTCCCCATTGCGCACTCTGGCGTCCACATTGCGCATTCTCTCGTCCACATTGCGCACTCTCTCGTCCACATGGTACACTCTGGCATCCACATTGCGCACTCTCTCGTCCACATTGTGCACTCTCTCGTCCACATGGTACACTCTGGCATCCACGTTGTACACACTCGCGTCCACATTATGCACTCTCGCGTCCGCATTGCGCACTCTGGCGTCCGCATTGCGCACTCTGGCGTCCGCATTGCGCACTCTGGCGTCCGCATTGCGCACTCTGGCGTCCACATTATGCACTCTCTCGTCCACATTGTGCACTCTCTCGTCCACATGGTACACTCTGGCATCCACGTTGTACACACTCGCGTCCACATTATGCACTCTCTCGTCCACATTGTGCACTCTGGCGTCCACATTGCGCACTCTGGCGTCCACATTGCGCACTCTCTCGTCCACATTGCGCACTCTGGCGTCCACATTGCGCACTCTGGCGTCCCCATTGCGCACTCTGGCGTCCCCATTGCGCACTCTGGCGTCCCCATTGCGCACTCTGGCGTCCACATTGCGCACTCTGGCGTCCACATTGCGCGCACTCTCGTCCACATTGCGCACTCTGGCATCCACATTGCGCACTCTGGCGTCCACATTGCGCACTCTGGTGTCCACATTGCGCACTCTGGCGTCCACATTGCACACTCTTGCGTCCACATTGCGCACTCTCTCGTCCACATTGCGCACTCTGGCGTCCACATTGCGCACTCTCTCGTCCACATGGTACACTCTGGCATCCACATTGCGCACTCTCTCGTCCACATTGCGCACTCTGGCGTCCACATTGCGCACTCTCTCGTCCACATTGCGCACTCTGGCGTCCACATGGTACACTCTGGCATCCACGTTGTACACACTCGCGTCCACATTATGCACTCTCGCGTCCGCATTGCGCACTCTGGCGTCCGCATTGCGCACTCTGGCGTCCGCATTGCGCACTCTGGCGTCCGCATTGCGCACTCTGGCGTCCACATTATGCACTCTCTCGTCCACATTGTGCACTCTCTCGTCCACATGGTACACTCTGGCATCCACGTTGTACACACTCGCGTCCACATTATGCACTCTCTCGTCCACATTGCGCACTCTGGCGTCCACATTGCGCACTCTGGCGTCCACATTGCGCACTCTGGCGTCCCCATTGCGCACTCTGGCGTCCCCATTGCGCACTCTGGCGTCCCCATTGCGCACTCTGGCGTCCACATTGCGCACTCTGGCGTCCACATTGCGCACTCTCTCGTCCACATTGCGCACTCTGGCGTCCACATTGCGCACTCTGGTGTCCACATTGCGCACTCTGGTGTCCACATTGCGCACTCTGGCGTCCACATTGCACACTCTTGCGTCCACATTGCGCACTCTCTCGTCCACATTGCGCACTCTGGCGTCCACATTGCGCACTCTCTCGTCCACATGGTACACTCTGGCATCCACATTGCGCACTCTCTCGTCCACATTGCGCACTCTGGCGTCCACACGGTACACACTCGCGTCCACATTATGCACTCTCGCGTCCGCATTGCGCACTCTGGCGTCCGCATTGCGCACTCTGGCGTCCGCATTGCGCACTCTGGCGTCCACATTGCGCACTCTCTCGTCCACATTGCGCACTCTGGCGTCCACATTGCGCACTCTGGCGTCCCCATTGCGCACTCTGGCGTCCCCATTGCGCACTCTGGCGTCCACATTGCGCACTCTGGCGTCCACATTGCGCACTCTCTCGTCCACATTGCGCACTCTGGCATCCACATTGCGCACTCTGGTGTCCACATTGCGCACTCTGGCGTCCACATTGCGCACTCTTGCGTCCACATTGCGCACTCTCTCGTCCACATTGCGCACTCTGGCGTCCACATTGTGCACTCTCTTGTCCACATGGTACACTCTGGCATCCACATTGCGCACTCTCTCGTCCACATTGCGCACTCTGGCGTCCACATTGCGCACTCTCTCGTCCACATTATGCACTCTCTCGTCCACATTGTGCACTCTCTCGTCCACATGGTACACTCTGGCATCCACGTTGTACACACTCGCGTCCACATTATGCACTCTCGCGTCCGCATTGCGCACTCTGGCGTCCGCATTGCGCACTCTGGCGTCCGCATTGCGCACTCTGGCGTCCGCATTGCGCACTCTGGCGTCCGCATTGCGCACTCTGGCGTCCACATTGCGCACTCTCTCGTCCACATTGCGCACTCTCTCGTCCACATTGCGCACTCTGGCGTCCACATTGCGCACTCTCTCGTCCACATTGCGCACTCTGGCGTCCACATTGCGCACTCTGGCGTCCCCATTGCGCACTCTGGCGTCCCCATTGCGCACTCTGGCGTCCCCATTGCGCACTCTGGCGTCCACATTGCGCACTCTCTCGTCCACATTGCGCACTCTGGCGTCCACATTGCGCACTCTCTCGTCCACATTGCGCACTCTGGCGTCCACATTGCGCACTCTCTCGTTCACATTGCGCACTCTGGCGTCCACATTGCGCACTCTCTCGTCCACATTGCGCACTCTGGCGTCCACATTGCGCACTCTCTCGTCCACATTGCGCACTCTGGCGTCCACATTGCGCACTCTGGCGTCCACATTGCGCACTCTGGCGTCCACATTGCGCACTCTGGCGTCCGCATTGCGCACTCTGGCGTCCACATTGCGCACTCTGGCGTCCGCATTGCGCACTCTGGCGTCCACATTGCGCACTCTCTCGTCCACATTGCGCACTCTGGCGTCCACATTGCGCACTCTCTCGTCCACATTGCGCACTCTGGCGTCCACATTGCGCACTCTCTCGTCCACATTGCGCACTCTCTCGTCCACATTGCGCACTCTCGCGTCCACATTGCGCACTCTGGCGTCCACATTGCGCACTCTGGCGTCCACATTGCGCACTCTGGCGTCCGCATTGCGCACTCTGGCGTCCGCATTGCGCACTCTGGCGTCCACATTGCGCACTCTCTCGTCCACATTGCGCACTCTCTCGTCCACATTGCGCACTCTCTCGTCCACATTGCGCACTCTGGCGTCCACATTGCGCACTCTGGCGTCCCCATTGCGCACTCTGGCGTCCACATTGCGCACTCTGGCGTCCCCATTGCGCACTCTGGCGTCCCCATTGCGCACTCTGGCGTCCACATTGCGCACTCTGGCGTCCCCATTGCGCACTCTGGCGTCCGCATTGCGCACTCTGGCGTCCGCATTGCGCACTCTGGCGTCCGCATTGCGCACTCTGGCGTCCGCATTGCGCACTCTGGCGTCCGCATTGCGCACTCTCTCGTCCACATTGCGCACTCTGGCGTCCACATTGCGCACTCTCTCGTCCACATTGCGCACTCTCTCGTCCACATTGCGCACTCTCTCGTCCACATTGCGCACTCTGGCGTCCACATTGCGCACTCTGGCGTCCACATTGCGCACTCTGGCGTCCACATTGCGCACTCTCTCGTCCACATTGCGCACTCTCTCGTCCACATTGCGCACTCTGGCGTCCACATTGCGCACTCTGGCGTCCACATTGCGCACTCTGGCGTCCACATTGCGCACTCTGGCGTCCACATTGCGCACTCTCTCGTCCACATTGCGCACTCTCTCGTCCACATGGTACACTCTGGCATCCACATTGTACACACTCGCGTCCACATTATGCACTCTCGCGTCCACATTGCGCACTCTGGCGTCCGCATTGCGCACTCTGGCGTCCGCATTGCGCACTCTGGCGTCCGCATTGCGCACTATGGCGTCCGCATTGCGCACTCTGGCGTCCGCATTGCGCACTCTGGCGTCCGCATTGCGCACTCTGGCGTCCGCATTGCGCACTCTGGCGTCCGCATTGCGCACTCTGGCGTCCGCATTGCGCACTCTGGCGTCCGCATTGCGCACTCTGGCGTCCGCATTGCGCACTCTGGCGTCCGCATTGCGCACTCTGGCGTCCGCATTGCGCACTCTGGCGTCCGCATTGCGCACTCTGGCGTCCGCATTATGCACTCTCTCGTCCACATTGTGCACTCTCTCGTCCACATGGTACACTCTGGCATCCACGTTGTACACACTCGCGTCCACATTATGCACTCTCGCGTCCACATTGCGCACTCTGGCGTCCACATTGCGCACTCTGGCGTCCACATTGCGCACTCTGGCGTCCACATTGCGCACTCTGGCGTCCACATTGCGCACTCTCTCGTCCACATTGCGCACTCTGGCGTCCACATTGCGCACTCTCTCGTCCACATTGCGCACTCTGGCGTCCACATTGCGCACTCTGGCGTCCACATTGCGCACTCTCTCGTCCACATTGCGCACTCTCTCGTCCACATTGCGCACTCTCTCGTCCACATGGTACACTCTGGCATCCACATTGCGCACTCTGGCGTCCACATTGCGCACTCTGGCGTCCACATTGCGCACTCTCTCGTCCACATGGTACACTCTGGCATCCACGTTGTACACACTCGCGTCCACATTATGCACTCTCGCGTCCACATTGCGCACTCTGGCGTCCACATTGCGCACTCTGGCGTCCACATTGCGCACTCTGGCGTCCACATTGCGCACTCTGGCGTCCACATTGCGCACTCTCTCGTCCACATTGCGCACTCTGGCGTCCACATTGCGCACTCTCTCGTCCACATTGCGCACTCTGGCGTCCACATTGCGCACTCTGGCGTCCACATTGCGCACTCTGGCGTCCACATTGCGCACTCTCTCGTCCACATTGCGCACTCTCTCGTCCACATTGCGCACTCTCTCGTCCACATGGTACACTCTGGCATCCACATTGCGCACTCTGGCGTCCACATTGCGCACTCTGGCGTCCACATTGCGCACTCTCTCGTCCACATGGTACACTCTGGCATCCACGTTGTACACACTCGCGTCCACATTATGCACTCTGGCGTCCACATTGCGCACTCTGGCGTCCACATTGCGCACTCTGGCGTCCACATTGCGCACTCTGGCGTCCACATTGCGCACTCTGGCGTCCACATTGCGCACTCTCTCGTCCACATTGCGCACTCTGGCGTCCACATTGCGCACTCTGGCGTCCACATTGTGCACTCTCTCGTCCACATGGTACACTCTGGCATCCACGTTGTACACACTCGCGTCCACATTATGCACTCTCGCGTCCACATTGCGCACTCTGGCGTCCACATTGCGCACTCTCTCGTCCACATTGCGCACTCTGGCGTCCACATTGCGCACTCTGGCGTCCACATTGTGCACTCTCTCGTCCACATGGTACACTCTGGCATCCACGTTGTACACACTCGCGTCCACATTATGCACTCTCGCGTCCACATTGCGCACTCTGGCGTCCACATTGCGCACTCTGGCGTCCACATTGCGCACTCTGGCGTCCACATTGCGCACTCTGGCGTCCACATTGCGCACTCTCTCGTCCACATTGCGCACTCTGGCGTCCACATTGCGCACTCTGGCGTCCACATTGTGCACTCTCTCGTCCACATGGTACACTCTGGCATCCACGTTGTACACACTCGCGTCCACATTATGCACTCTCGCGTCCACATTGCGCACTCTGGCGTCCACATTGCGCACTCTGGCGTCCACATTGCGCACTCTGGCGTCCACATTGCGCACTCTGGCGTCCACATTGCGCACTCTCTCGTCCACATTGCGCACTCTGGCGTCCACATTGCGCACTCTCTCGTCCACATTGCGCACTCTGGCGTCCACATTGCGCACTCTGGCGTCCACATTGCGCACTCTGGCGTCCACATTGCGCACTCTCTCGTCCACATTGCGCACTCTCTCGTCCACATTGCGCACTCTCTCGTCCACATGGTACACTCTGGCATCCACATTGCGCACTCTCTCGTCCACATGGTACACTCTGGCATCCACATTGCGCACTCTGGCGTCCACATTGCGCACTCTGGCGTCCACATTGCGCACTCTCTCGTCCACATTGCGCACTCTGGCGTCCACATTGCGCACTTTCTCGTCCACATTGCGCACTCTAGCATCCACATTGCGCACTCTCGCGTCCACATTGCGCACTCTCTCGTCCACATTGCGCACTCTCTCGTCCACATGGTACACTCTGGCGTCCACATTGCGCACTCTGGCGTCCACATTGCGCACTCTCTCGTCCACATTGTGCACTCTCTCGTCCACATGGTACACTCTGGCATCCACATTGTACACACTCGCGTCCACATTAAGCACTCTCGCGTCCACATTGCGCACTCTGGCGTCCACATTGCGCACTCTGGCGTCCACATTGCGCACTCTGGCGTCCACATTGCGCACTCTGGCGTCCACATTGCGCACTCTGGCGTCCACATTGCGCACTCTCTCGTCCACATTGCGCACTCTCTCGTCCACATTGCGCACTCTCTCGTCCACATTGCGCACTCTCTCGTCCACATTGCGCACTCTGGCGTCCGCATTGCGCACTCTGGCGTCCGCATTGCGCACTCTGGCGTCCGCATTGCGCACTCTGGCGTCCGCATTGCGCACTCTGGCGTCCGCATTGCGCACTCTGGCGTCCGCATTGCGCACTCTGGCGTCCGCATTGCGCACTCTGGCGTCCGCATTGCGCACTCTGGCGTCCGCATTGTGCGCTCTCTCGTCCACATGGTACACTCTGGCATCCACGTTGTACACACTCGCGTCCACATTACGCACTCTCGCGTCCGCATTGCGCACTCTGGCGTCCGCATTGCGCACTCTGGCGTCCGCATTGCGCACTCTGGCGTCCGCATTGCGCACTCTGGCGTCCCCATTGCGCACTCTGGCGTCCACATTGCGCACTCTCTCGTCCACATTGCGCACTCTGGCGTCCACATTGCGCACTCTCTCGTCCCCATTGCGCACTCTGGCGTCCCCATTGCGCACTCTGGCGTCCCCATTGCGCACTCTGGCGTCCACATTGCGCATTCTCTCGTCCACATTGCGCACTCTCTCGTCCACATGGTACACTCTGGCATCCACATTGCGCACTCTCTCGTCCACATTGTGCACTCTCTCGTCCACATGGTACACTCTGGCATCCACGTTGTACACACTCGCGTCCACATTATGCACTCTCGCGTCCGCATTGCGCACTCTGGCGTCCGCATTGCGCACTCTGGCGTCCGCATTGCGCACTCTGGCGTCCGCATTGCGCACTCTGGCGTCCACATTATGCACTCTCTCGTCCACATTGTGCACTCTCTCGTCCACATGGTACACTCTGGCATCCACGTTGTACACACTCGCGTCCACATTATGCACTCTCTCGTCCACATTGTGCACTCTGGCGTCCACATTGCGCACTCTGGCGTCCACATTGCGCACTCTCTCGTCCACATTGCGCACTCTGGCGTCCACATTGCGCACTCTGGCGTCCCCATTGCGCACTCTGGCGTCCCCATTGCGCACTCTGGCGTCCCCATTGCGCACTCTGGCGTCCACATTGCGCACTCTGGCGTCCACATTGCGCGCACTCTCGTCCACATTGCGCACTCTGGCATCCACATTGCGCACTCTGGCGTCCACATTGCGCACTCTGGTGTCCACATTGCGCACTCTGGCGTCCACATTGCACACTCTTGCGTCCACATTGCGCACTCTCTCGTCCACATTGCGCACTCTGGCGTCCACATTGCGCACTCTCTCGTCCACATGGTACACTCTGGCATCCACATTGCGCACTCTCTCGTCCACATTGCGCACTCTGGCGTCCACATTGCGCACTCTCTCGTCCACATTGCGCACTCTGGCGTCCACATGGTACACTCTGGCATCCACGTTGTACACACTCGCGTCCACATTATGCACTCTCGCGTCCGCATTGCGCACTCTGGCGTCCGCATTGCGCACTCTGGCGTCCGCATTGCGCACTCTGGCGTCCGCATTGCGCACTCTGGCGTCCACATTATGCACTCTCTCGTCCACATTGTGCACTCTCTCGTCCACATGGTACACTCTGGCATCCACGTTGTACACACTCGCGTCCACATTATGCACTCTCTCGTCCACATTGCGCACTCTGGCGTCCACATTGCGCACTCTGGCGTCCACATTGCGCACTCTCTCGTCCACATTGCGCACTCTGGCGTCCACATTGCGCACTCTGGCGTCCCCATTGCGCACTCTGGCGTCCCCATTGCGCACTCTGGCGTCCCCATTGCGCACTCTGGCGTCCCCATTGCGCACTCTGGCGTCCCCATTGCGCACTCTGGCGTCCACATTGCGCACTCTGGCGTCCACATTGCGCACTCTCTCGTCCACATTGCGCACTCTGGCGTCCACATTGCGCACTCTGGTGTCCACATTGCGCACTCTGGTGTCCACATTGCGCACTCTGGCGTCCACATTGCACACTCTTGCGTCCACATTGCGCACTCTCTCGTCCACATTGCGCACTCTGGCGTCCACATTGCGCACTCTCTCGTCCACATGGTACACTCTGGCATCCACATTGCGCACTCTCTCGTCCACATTGCGCACTCTGGCGTCCACACGGTACACACTCGCGTCCACATTATGCACTCTCGCGTCCGCATTGCGCACTCTGGCGTCCGCATTGCGCACTCTGGCGTCCGCATTGCGCACTCTGGCGTCCACATTGCGCACTCTCTCGTCCACATTGCGCACTCTGGCGTCCACATTGCGCACTCTGGCGTCCCCATTGCGCACTCTGGCGTCCCCATTGCGCACTCTGGCGTCCACATTGCGCACTCTGGCGTCCACATTGCGCACTCTCTCGTCCACATTGCGCACTCTGGCATCCACATTGCGCACTCTGGTGTCCACATTGCGCACTCTGGCGTCCACATTGCGCACTCTTGCGTCCACATTGCGCACTCTCTCGTCCACATTGCGCACTCTGGCGTCCACATTGTGCACTCTCTTGTCCACATGGTACACTCTGGCATCCACATTGCGCACTCTCTCGTCCACATTGCGCACTCTGGCGTCCACATTGCGCACTCTCTCGTCCACATTATGCACTCTCTCGTCCACATTGTGCACTCTCTCGTCCACATGGTACACTCTGGCATCCACGTTGTACACACTCGCGTCCACATTATGCACTCTCGCGTCCGCATTGCGCACTCTGGCGTCCGCATTGCGCACTCTGGCGTCCGCATTGCGCACTCTGGCGTCCGCATTGCGCACTCTGGCGTCCGCATTGCGCACTCTGGCGTCCACATTGCGCACTCTCTCGTCCACATTGCGCACTCTCTCGTCCACATTGCGCACTCTGGCGTCCACATTGCGCACTCTCTCGTCCACATTGCGCACTCTGGCGTCCACATTGCGCACTCTGGCGTCCCCATTGCGCACTCTGGCGTCCCCATTGCGCACTCTGGCGTCCCCATTGCGCACTCTGGCGTCCACATTGCGCACTCTCTCGTCCACATTGCGCACTCTGGCGTCCACATTGCGCACTCTCTCGTCCACATTGCGCACTCTGGCGTCCACATTGCGCACTCTCTCGTTCACATTGCGCACTCTGGCGTCCACATTGCGCACTCTCTCGTCCACATTGCGCACTCTGGCGTCCACATTGCGCACTCTCTCGTCCACATTGCGCACTCTGGCGTCCACATTGCGCACTCTGGCGTCCACATTGCGCACTCTGGCGTCCACATTGCGCACTCTGGCGTCCGCATTGCGCACTCTGGCGTCCACATTGCGCACTCTGGCGTCCGCATTGCGCACTCTGGCGTCCACATTGCGCACTCTCTCGTCCACATTGCGCACTCTGGCGTCCACATTGCGCACTCTCTCGTCCACATTGCGCACTCTGGCGTCCACATTGCGCACTCTCTCGTCCACATTGCGCACTCTCTCGTCCACATTGCGCACTCTCGCGTCCACATTGCGCACTCTGGCGTCCACATTGCGCACTCTGGCGTCCACATTGCGCACTCTGGCGTCCGCATTGCGCACTCTGGCGTCCGCATTGCGCACTCTGGCGTCCACATTGCGCACTCTCTCGTCCACATTGCGCACTCTCTCGTCCACATTGCGCACTCTCTCGTCCACATTGCGCACTCTGGCGTCCACATTGCGCACTCTGGCGTCCCCATTGCGCACTCTGGCGTCCACATTGCGCACTCTGGCGTCCCCATTGCGCACTCTGGCGTCCCCATTGCGCACTCTGGCGTCCACATTGCGCACTCTGGCGTCCCCATTGCGCACTCTGGCGTCCACATTGCGCACTCTGGCGTCCACATTGCGCACTCTGGCGTCCACATTGCGCACTCTGGCGTCCCCATTGCGCACTCTGGCGTCCCCATTGCGCACTCTGGCGTCCACATTGCGCACTCTCTCGTCCACATTGCGCACTCTCTCGTCCACATTGCGCACTCTGGCGTCCACAGTGCGCACTCTCTCGTCCACATTGCGCACTCTGGCGTCCACATTGCGCACTCTGGCGTCCACATTGCGCACTCTGGCGTCCACATTGCGCACTCTCTCGTCCACATTGCGCACTCTCTCGTCCACATTGCGCACTCTGGCGTCCACATTGCGCACTCTGGCGTCCACATTGCGCACTCTCTCGTCCACATTGCGCACTCTGGCGTCCACATTGCGCACTCTGGCGTCCACATTGCGCACTCTGGCGTCCCCATTGCGCACTCTGGCGTCTACATTGCGCACTCTCTCGTCCACATTGCGCACTCTCTCGTCCACGTTGCGCACTCTGGCGTCCACATTGCGCACTCTGGTGTCCACATTGCGCACTCTGGCGTCCACATTGCGCACTCTCTCGTCCACATGGTACACTCTGGCATCCACATTGCGCACTCTCTCGTCCACATTGCGCACTCTGGCGTCCACATTGCGCACTCTGGCGTCCGCATTGCGCACTCTGGCGTCCGCATTGCGCACTCTCGCGTCCACATTGCGCACTCTGGCGTCCGCATTGCGCACTCTGGCGTCCGCATTGCGCACTCTGGCGTCCGCATTGCGCACTCTGGCGTCCGCATTGCGCACTCTGGCGTCCGCATTGCGCACTCTGGCGTCCGCATTGCGCACTCTGGCGTCCGCATTGCGCACTCTGGCGTCCGCATTGCGCACTCTGGCGTCCGCATTGCGCACTCTGGCGTCCGCATTGCGCACTCTGGCGTCCGCATTGCGCACTCTGGCGTCCCCATTGCGCACTCTGGCGTCCGCATTGCGCACTCTCTCGTCCGCATTGCGCACTCTGGCGTCCGCATTGCGCACTCTCTCGTCCACATTGCGCACTCTGGCGTCCCCATTGCACACTCTGGCGTCCCCATTGCGCACTCTGGCGTCCCCATTGCGCACTCTGGCGTCCACATTGCGCATTCTCTCGTCCACATTGCGCACTCTGGCGTCCACATTGCGCACTCTCTCGTCCACATTGCGCACTCTCTCGTCCACATTGCGCACTCTGGTGTCCACATTGCGCACTCTCTCGTCCACATTGCGCACTCTGGCGTCCGCATTGCGCACTCTGGCGTCCGCATTGCGCACTCTGGCGTCCGCATTGCGCACTCTGGCGTCCGCATTGCGCACTCTGGCGTCCACATTGCGCACTCTGGCGTCCACATTGCGCACTCTGGCGTCCACATTGCGCACTCTGGCGTCCACATTGCGCACTCTCTCGTCCACATTGCGCACTCTCTCGTCCACATTGCGCACTCTGGCGTCCACATTGCGCACTCTGGCGTCCACATTGCGCACTCTCTCGTCCACATTGCGCACTCTGGCGTCCACATTGCGCACTCTGGCGTCCACATTGCGCACTCTGGCGTCCCCATTGCGCACTCTGGCGTCTACATTGCGCACTCTCTCGTCCACATTGCGCACTCTCTCGTCCACGTTGCGCACTCTGGCGTCCACATTGCGCACTCTGGTGTCCACATTGCGCACTCTGGCGTCCACATTGCGCACTCTCTCGTCCACATGGTACACTCTGGCATCCACATTGCGCACTCTCTCGTCCACATTGCGCACTCTGGCGTCCACATTGCGCACTCTGGCGTCCGCATTGCGCACTCTGGCGTCCGCATTGCGCACTCTCGCGTCCACATTGCGCACTCTGGCGTCCGCATTGCGCACTCTGGCGTCCGCATTGCGCACTCTGGCGTCCGCATTGCGCACTCTGGCGTCCGCATTGCGCACTCTGGCGTCCGCATTGCGCACTCTGGCGTCCGCATTGCGCACTCTGGCGTCCGCATTGCGCACTCTGGCGTCCGCATTGCGCACTCTGGCGTCCGCATTGCGCACTCTGGCGTCCGCATTGCGCACTCTGGCGTCCCCATTGCGCACTCTGGCGTCCGCATTGCGCACTCTCTCGTCCGCATTGCGCACTCTGGCGTCCGCATTGCGCACTCTCTCGTCCACATTGCGCACTCTGGCGTCCCCATTGCACACTCTGGCGTCCCCATTGCGCACTCTGGCGTCCCCATTGCGCACTCTGGCGTCCACATTGCGCATTCTCTCGTCCACATTGCGCACTCTGGCGTCCACATTGCGCACTCTCTCGTCCACATTGCGCACTCTCTCGTCCACATTGCGCACTCTGGTGTCCACATTGCGCACTCTCTCGTCCACATTGCGCACTCTGGCGTCCGCATTGCGCACTCTGGCGTCCGCATTGCGCACTCTGGCGTCCGCATTGCGCACTCTGGCGTCCGCATTGCGCACTCTGGCGTCCGCATTGCGCACTCTGGCGTCCGCATTGCGCACTCTCTCGTCCACATTGCGCACTCTCTCGTCCACATTGCGCACTCTGGCGTCCACATTGCGCACTCTCTCGTCCACATTGCGCACTCTCTCGTCCACATTGCGCACTCTGGCGTCCACATTGCGCACTCTGGCGTCCACATTGCGCACTCTGGCGTCCACATTGCGCACTCTGGCGTCCACATTGCGCACTCTCTCGTCCACATTGCGCACTCTCTCGTCCACATGGTACACTCTGGCATCCACATTGTACACACTCGCGTCCACATTATGCACTCTCGCGTCCACATTGCGCACTCTGGCGTCCGCATTGCGCACTCTGGCGTCCGCATTGCGCACTCTGGCGTCCGCATTGCGCACTATGGCGTCCGCATTGCGCACTCTGGCGTCCGCATTGCGCACTCTGGCGTCCGCATTGCGCACTCTGGCGTCCGCATTGCGCACTCTGGCGTCCGCATTGCGCACTCTGGCGTCCGCATTAAGCACTCTGGCGTCCGCATTGCGCACTCTGGCGTCCGCATTGCGCACTCTGGCGTCCGCATTGCGCACTCTGGCGTCCGCATTATGCACTCTCTCGTCCACATTGTGCACTCTCTCGTCCACATGGTACACTCTGGCGTCCACGTTGTACACACTCGCGTCCACATTATGCACTCTCGCGTCCACATTGCGCACTCTGGCGTCCACATTGCGCACTCTGGCGTCCACATTGCGCACTCTGGCGTCCACATTGCGCACTCTCTCGTCCACATTGCGCACTCTGGCGTCCACATTGCGCACTCTCTCGTCCACATTGCGCACTCTGGCGTCCACATTGCGCACTCTGGCGTCCACATTGCGCACTCTGGCGTCCACATTGCGCACTCTCTCGTCCACATTGCGCACTCTCTCGTCCACATTGCGCACTCTCTCGTCCACATGGTACACTCTGGCATCCACATTGCGCACTCTGGCGTCCACATTGCGCACTCTGGCGTCCACATTGCGCACTCTCTCGTCCACATGGTACACTCTGGCATCCACGTTGTACACACTCGCGTCCACATTATGCACTCTCGCGTCCACATTGCGCACTCTGGCGTCCACATTGCGCACTCGGGCGTCCACATTGCGCACTCTGGCGTCCACATTGCGCACTCTGGCGTCCACATTGCGCTCTCTCTCGTCCACATTGCGCACTCTGGCGTCCACATTGCGCACTCTGGCGTCCACATTGTGCACTCTCTCGTCCACATGGTACACTCTGGCATCCACGTTGTACACACTCGCGTCCACATTATGCACTCTCGCGTCCACATTGCGCACTCTGGCGTCCACATTGCGCACTCTCTCGTCCACATTGCGCACTCTGGCGTCCACATTGCGCACTCTGGCGTCCACATTGTGCACTCTCTCGTCCACATGGTACACTCTGGCATCCACGTTGTACACACTCGCGTCCACATTATGCACTCTCGCGTCCACATTGCGCACTCTGGCGTCCACATTGCGCACTCTGGCGTCCACATTGCGCACTCTGGCGTCCACATTGCGCACTCTGGCGTCCACATTGCGCACTCTCTCGTCCACATTGCGCACTCTGGCGTCCACATTGCGCACTCTGGCGTCCACATTGTGCACTCTCTCGTCCACATGGTACACTCTGGCATCCACGTTGTACACACTCGCGTCCACATTATGCACTCTCGCGTCCACATTGCGCACTCTGGCGTCCACATTGCGCACTCTGGCGTCCACATTGCGCACTCTGGCGTCCACATTGCGCACTCTGGCGTCCACATTGCGCACTCTCTCGTCCACATTGCGCACTCTGGCGTCCACATTGCGCACTCTCTCGTCCACATTGCGCACTCTGGCGTCCACATTGCGCACTCTGGCGTCCACATTGCGCACTCTCTCGTCCACATTGCGCACTCTCTCGTCCACATTGCGCACTCTCTCGTCCACATGGTACACTCTGGCATCCACATTGCGCACTCTCTCGTCCACATGGTACACTCTGGCATCCACATTGCGCACTCTGGCGTCCACATTGCGCACTCTGGCGTCCACATTGCGCACTCTCTCGTCCACATTGCGCACTCTGGCGTCCACATTGCGCACTCTCTCGTCCACATTGCGCACTCTAGCATCCACATTGCGCACTCTCGCGTCCACATTGCGCACTCTCTCGTCCACATTGCGCACTCTCTCGTCCACATGGTACACTCTGGCGTCCACATTGCGCACTCTGGCGTCCACATTGCGCACTCTCTCGTCCACATTGTGCACTCTCTCGTCCACATGGTACACTCTGGCATCCACATTGTACACACTCGCGTCCACATTAAGCACTCTCGCGTCCACATTGCGCACTCTGGCGTCCACATTGCGCACTCTGGCGTCCACATTGCGCACTCTGGCGTCCACATTGCGCACTCTGGCGTCCACATTGCGCACTCTGGCGTCCACATTGCGCACTCTGGCGTCCACATTGCGCACTCTCTCGTCCACATTGCGCACTCTCTCGTCCACATTGCGCACTCTCTCGTCCACATTGCGCACTCTGGCGTCCGCATTGCGCACTCTGGCGTCCGCATTGCGCACTCTGGCGTCCGCATTGCGCACTCTGGCGTCCGCATTGCGCACTCTGGCGTCCGCATTGCGCACTCTGGCGTCCGCATTGCGCACTCTGGCGTCCGCATTGTGCGCTCTCTCGTCCACATTGCGCACTCTGGCGTCCACATTGCGCACTCTCTCGTCCACATTGCGCACTCTGGCGTCCCCATTGCACACTCTGGCGTCCCCATTGCGCACTCTGGCGTCCCCATTGCGCACTCTGGCGTCCACATTGCGCATTCTCTCGTCCACATTGCGCACTCTCTCGTCCACATTGCGCACTCTGGTGTCCCCATTGCGCACTCTGGCGTCCCCATTGCGCACTCTGGCGTCCACATTGCGCACTCTCTCGTCCACATTGCGCACTCTCTCGTCCGCATTGCGCACTCTGGCGTCCGCATTGCGCACTCTGGCGTCCGCATTGCGCACTCTGGCGTCCCCATTGCGCACTCTGGCGTCCACATTGCGCACTCTCTCGTCCACATTGCGCACTCTGGCGTCCACATTGCGCACTCTCTCGTCCCCATTGCGCACTCTGGCGTCCCCATTGCGCACTCTGGCGTCCCCATTGCGCACTCTGGCGTCCACATTGCGCATTCTCTCGTCCACATTGCGCACTCTCTCGTCCACATGGTACACTCTGGCATCCACATTGCGCACTCTCTCGTCCACATTGTGCACTCTCTCGTCCACATGGTACACTCTGGCGTCCACATTGCGCACTCTGGCGTCCGCATTGCGCACTCTGGCGTCCGCATTGCGCACTCTGGCGTCCGCATTGCGCACTCTGGCGTCCGCATTGCGCACTCTGGCGTCCGCATTGCGCACTCTGGCGTCCGCATTGCGCACTCTGGCGTCCGCATTAAGCACTCTGGCGTCCGCATTAAGCACTCTGGCGTCCGCATTGCGCACTCTGGCGTCCGCATTGCGCACCCTGGCGTCCACATTATGCACTCTCTCGTCCACATTGTGCACTCTCTCGTCCACATGGTACACTCTGGCATCCACGTTGTACACACTCGCGTCCACATTATGCACTCTCGCGTCCACATTGCGCACTCTCTCGTTCACATTGCGCACTCTGGCGTCCACATTGCGCACTCTCTCGTCCACATTGCGCACTCTCGCGTCCACATTGCGCACTCTCGCGTCCACATTGCGCACTCTGGCGTCCACATTGCGCACTCTGGCGTCCACATTGCGCACTCTGGCGTCCACATTGCGCACTCTGGCGTCCCCATTGCGCACTCTGGCATCCACATTGCGCACTCTCTCGTCCACATTGCGCACTCTCTCGTCCACATTGCGCACTCTCTCGTCCACATTGCGCACTCTGGCGTCCACATTGCGCACTCTCTCGTCCACATTGCGCACTCTCTCGTCCACATTGCGCACTCTGGCGTCCACATTGCGCACTCTCTCGTCCACATTGCGCACTCTGGCGTCCACATTGCGCACTCTCTCGTCCACATTGCGCACTCTGGCATCCACATTGCGCACTCTCGCGTCCCCATTGCGCACTCTGGCGTCCACATTGCGCACTCTGGCGTCCACATTGCGCACTCTCTCGTCCACATTGCGCACTCTCTCGTGTGCACTCTGGCGTCCACATTGCGCACTCTGGCGTCCACATTGCGCACTCTGGCGTCCACATTGCGCACTCTGGCGTCCACATTGCGCACTCTCTCGTCCACATTGTGCACTCTCTCGTCCACATGGTACACTCTGGCATCCACATTGTACACACTCGCGTCCACATTATGCACTCTCGCGTCCACATTGCGCACTCTGGCGTCCACATTGCGCACTCTGGCGTCCACATTGCGCACTCTGGCGTCCACATTGCGCACACTCTCGTCCACATTGCGCACTCTCTCGTCCACATGGTACACTCTGGCATCCACATTGTACACACTCGCGTCCACATTATGCACTCTCGCGTCCACATTGCGCACTCTGGCGTCCACATTGCGCACTCTGGCGTCCACATTGCGCACTCTGGCGTCCACATTGCGCACTCTGCCGTCCACATTGCGCACTCTCTCGTCCACATTGCGCACTCTGGCGTCCACATTGCGCACTCTCTCGTCCACATTGCGCACTCTAGCATCCACATTGCGCACTCTCGCGTCCACATTGCGCACTCTCTCGTCCACATGGTACACTCTGGCGTCCACATTGCGCACTCTGGGGTCCACATTGCGCACTCTGGCGTCCACATTGCGCACTCTCTCGTCCACATTGTGCACTCTCTCGTCCACATGGTACACTCTGGCATCCACATTGTACACACTCGCGTCCACATTATGCACTCTCGCGTCCACATTGCGCACTCTGGCATCCACATTGCGCACTCTGGCGTCCACATTGCGCACTCTCTCGTCCACATTGCGCACTCTGGCGTCCACATTGCGCACTCTGGCGTCCCCATTGCGCACTCTGGCGTCCACATTGCGCACTCTGGCGTCCACATTGCGCACTCTCGCGTCCACATTGCGCACTCTGGCGTCCACATTGCGCACTCTGGCGTCCACATTGCGCACTCTCTCGTCCACATTGCGCACTCTGGCGTCCACATTGCGCACTCTCTCGTCCACATTGCGCACTCTGGCGTCCACATTGCGCACTCTCTCGTTCACATTGCGCACTCTGGCGTCCACATTGCGCACTCTCTCGTCCACATTGCGCACTCTGGCGTCCACATTGCGCACTCTCTCGTCCACATTGCGCACTCTGGCGTCCACATTGCGCACTCTGGCGTCCACATTGCGCACTCTGGCGTCCACATTGCGCACTCTGGCGTCCGCATTGCGCACTCTGGCGTCCACATTGCGCACTCTGGCGTCCGCATTGCGCACTCTGGCGTCCACATTGCGCACTCTGGCGTCCGCATTGCGCACTCTGGCGTCCACATTGCGCACTCTCTCGTCCACATTGCGCACTCTGGCGTCCACATTGCGCACTCTCTCGTCCACATTGCGCACTCTGGCGTCCACATTGCGCACTCTCTCGTCCACATTGCGCACTCTCTCGTCCACATTGCGCACTCTCGCGTCCACATTGCGCACTCTGGCGTCCACATTGCGCACTCTGGCGTCCACATTGCGCACTCTGGCGTCCACATTGCGCACTCTGGCGTCCGCATTGCGCACTCTGGCGTCCACATTGCGCACTCTCTCGTCCACATTGCGCACTCTGGCGTCCACATTGCGCACTCTGGCGTCCACATTGCGCACTCTCTCGTCCACATTGCGCACTCTCTCGTCCACATTGCGCACTCTGGCGTCCACATTGCGCACTCTGGCGTCCCCATTGCGCACTCTGGCGTCCACATTGCGCACTCTGGCGTCCCCATTGCGCACTCTGGCGTCCCCATTGCGCACTCTGGCGTCCACATTGCGCACTCTGGCGTCCCCATTGCGCACTCTGGCGTCCACATTGCGCACTCTGGCGTCCACATTGCGCACTCTGGCGTCCCCATTGCGCACTCTGGCGTCCCCATTGCGCACTCTGGCGTCCCCATTGCGCACTCTCTCGTCCACATTGCGCACTCTCTCGTCCACATTGCGCACTCTGGCGTCCACAGTGCGCACTCTCTCGTCCACATTGCGCACTCTGGCGTCCACATTGCGCACTCTGGCGTCCACATTGCGCACTCTGGCGTCCACATTGCGCACTCTCTCGTCCACATTGCGCACTCTCTCGTCCACATTGCGCACTCTGGCGTCCACATTGCGCACTCTGGCGTCCACATTGCGCACTCTCTCGTCCACATTGCGCACTCTGGCGTCCACATTGCGCACTCTGGCGTCCACATTGCGCACTCTGGCGTCCCCATTGCGCACTCTGGCGTCTACATTGCGCACTCTCTCGTCCACATTGCGCACTCTCTCGTCCACGTTGCGCACTCTGGCGTCCACATTGCGCACTCTGGTGTCCACATTGCGCACTCTGGCGTCCACATTGCGCACTCTCTCGTCCACATGGTACACTCTGGCATCCACATTGCGCACTCTCTCGTCCACATTGCGCACTCTGGCGTCCACATTGCGCACTCTCTCGTCCACATTATGCACTCTCTCGTCCACATTGTGCACTCTCTCGTCCACATGGTGCACTCTGGCATCCACGTTGTACACACTCGCGTCCACATTATGCACTCTCGCGTCCGCATTGCGCACTCTGGCGTCCGCATTGCGCACTCTGGCGTCCGCATTGCGCACTCTGGCGTCCCCATTGCGCACTCTGGCGTCCGCATTGCGCACTCTGGCGTCCCCATTGCGCACTCTGGCGTCCACATTGCGCACTCTCTCGTCCACATTGCGCACTCTGGCGTCCACATTGCGCACTCTCTCGTCCACATTGCGCACTCTGGCGTCCCCATTGCACACTCTGGCGTCCCCATTGCGCACTGTGGCGTCCCCATTGCGCACTCTGGCGTCCACATTGCGCATTCTCTCGTCCACATTGCGCACTCTGGCGTCCACATTGCGCACTCTCTCGTCCACATTGCGCACTCTCTCGTCCACATTGCGCACTCTGGTGTCCACATTGCGCACTCTCTCGTCCACATTGCGCACTCTGGCGTCCACATTGCGCACTCTGGCGTCCACATTGCGCACTCTGGCGTCCGCATTGCGCACTCTGGCGTCCGCATTGCGCACTCTGGCGTCCGCATTGCGCACTCTGGCGTCCGCATTGCGCACTCTGGCGTCCGCATTGCGCACTCTCTCGTCCACATTGCGCACTCTGGCGTCCACATTGCGCACTCTGGCGTCCACATTGCGCACTCTGGCGTCCACATTGCGCACTCTCTCGTCCACATTGCGCACTCTCTCGTCCACATGGTACACTCTGGCGTCCACATTGCGCACTCTGGCGTCCACATTGCGCACTCTGGCGTCCACATTGCGCACTCTGGCGTCCACATTGCGCACTCTGGCGTCCACATTGCGCACTCTCTCGTCCACATTGCGCACTCTCTCGTCCACATGGTACACTCTGGCGTCCACATTGCGCACTCTGGCGTCCACATTGCGCACTCTGGCGTCCACATTGCGCACTCTGGCGTCCACATTGCGCACTCTGGCGTCCACATTGCGCACTCTGGCGTCCACATTGCGCACTCTCTCGTCCACATTGCGCACTCTCTCGTCCACATGGTACACTCTGGCATCCACATTGTACACACTCGCGTCCACATTATGCACTCTCGCGTCCACATTGCGCACTCTGGCGTCCGCATTGCGCACTCTGGCGTCCGCATTGCGCACTCTGGCGTCCGCATTGCGCACTCTGGCGTCCGCATTGCGCACTCTGGCGTCCGCATTGCGCACTCTGGCGTCCGCATTGCGCACTCTGGCGTCCGCATTATGCACTCTCTCGTCCACATTGTGCGCTCTCTCGTCCACATGGTACACTCTGGCATCCACGTTGTACACACTCGCGTCCACATTATGCACTCTCGCGTCCGCATTGCGCACTCTGGCGTCCGCATTGCGCACTCTGGCGTCCGCATTGCGCACTCTGGCATCCCCATTGCGCACTCTGGCGTCCACATTGCGCACTCTCTCGTCCACATTGCGCACTCTGGCGTCCACATTGCGCACTCTCTCGTCCACATTGCGCACTCTGGCGTCCCCATTGCACACTCTGGCGTCCCCATTGCGCACTCTGGCGTCCCCATTGCGCACTCTGGCGTCCACATTGCGCACTCTCTCGTCCACATTGCGCACTCTCTCGTCCACATTGCGCACTCTGGTGTCCACATTGCGCACTCTCTCGTCCACATTGCGCACTCTGGCGTCCACATTGCGCACTCTGGCGTCCACATTGCGCACTCTGGCGTCCACATTGCGCACTCTGGCGTCCACATTGCGCACTCTGGCGTCCACATTGCGCACTCTGGCGTCCACATTGCGCACTCTCTCGTCCACATTGCGCACTCTCTCGTCCACATGGTACACTCTGGCGTCCACATTGCGCACTCTGGCGTCCACATTGCGCACTCTGGCGTCCACATTGCGCACTCTGGCGTCCACATTGCGCACTCTGGCGTCCGCATTGCGCACTCTGGCGTCCGCATTGCGCACTCTGGCGTCCGCATTGCGCACTCTGGCGTCCGCATTGCGCACTCTGGCGTCCGCATTGCGCACTATGGCGTCCGCATTGCGCACTCTGGCGTCCGCATTGCGCACTCTGGCGTCCGCATTGCGCACTCTGGCGTCCGCATTGCGCACTCTGGCGTCCGCATTGCGCACTCTGGCGTCCGCATTAAGCACTCTGGCGTCCGCATTGCGCACTCTGGCGTCCGCATTATGCACTCTCTCGTCCACATTGTGCGCTCTCTCGTCCACATGGTACACTCTGGCATCCACGTTGTACACACTCGCGTCCACATTATGCACTCTCGCGTCCGCATTGCGCACTCTGGCGTCCGCATTGCGCACTCTGGCGTCCGCATTGCGCACTCTGGCGTCCCCATTGCGCACTCTGGCGTCCACATTGCGCACTCTCTCGTCCACATTGCGCACTCTGGCGTCCACATTGCGCACTCTCTCGTCCACATTGCGCACTCTGGCGTCCCCATTGCACACTCTGGCGTCCCCATTGCGCACTCTGGCGTCCCCATTGCGCACTCTGGCGTCCACATTGCGCATTCTCTCGTCCACATTGCGCACTCTGGCGTCCACATTGCGCACTCTCTCGTCCACATTGCGCACTCTCTCGTCCACATTGCGCACTCTGGTGTCCACATTGCGCACTCTCTCGTCCACATTGCGCACTCTGGCGTCCACATTGCGCACTCTGGCGTCCACATTGCGCACTCTGGCGTCCGCATTGCGCACTCTGGCGTCCGCATTGCGCACTCTGGCGTCCGCATTGCGCACTCTGGCGTCCGCATTGCGCACTCTGGCGTCCGCATTGCGCACTCTCTCGTCCACATTGCGCACTCTGGCGTCCACATTGCGCACTCTCTCGTCCACATTGCGCACTCTCTCGTCCACATTGCGCACTCTGGCGTCCACATTGCGCACTCTGGCGTCCACATTGCGCACTCTGGCGTCCACATTGCGCACTCTCTCGTCCACATTGCGCACTCTCTCGTCCACATGGTACACTCTGGCGTCCACATTGCGCACTCTGGCGTCCACATTGCGCACTCTGGCGTCCACATTGCGCACTCTGGCGTCCACATTGCGCACTCTGGCGTCCACATTGCGCACTCTCTCGTCCACATTGCGCACTCTCTCGTCCACATGGTACACTCTGGCATCCACATTGTACACACTCGCGTCCACATTATGCACTCTCGCGTCCACATTGCGCACTCTGGCGTCCGCATTGCGCACTCTGGCGTCCGCATTGCGCACTCTGGCGTCCGCATTGCGCACTCTGGCGTCCGCATTGCGCACTATGGCGTCCGCATTGCGCACTCTGGCGTCCGCATTGCGCACTCTGGCGTCCGCATTGCGCACTCTGGCGTCCGCATTGCGCACTCTGGCGTCCGCATTGCGCACTCTGGCGTCCGCATTGCGCACTCTGGCGTCCGCATTGCGCACTCTGGCGTCCGCATTGCGCACTCTGGCGTCCGCATTGCGCACTCTGGCGTCCGCATTGCGCACTCTCTCGTCCACATTGCGCACTCTCTCGTCCACATGGTACACTCTGGCATCCACGTTGTACACACTCGCGTCCACATTATGCACTCTCGCGTCCACATTGCGCACTCTGGCGTCCACATTGCGCACTCTGGCGTCCACATTGCGCACTCTGGCGTCCACATTGCGCACTCTCTCGTCCACATTGCGCACTCTGGCGTCCACATTGCGCACTCTCTCGTCCACATTGCGCACTCTGGCGTCCACATTGCGCACTCTGGCGTCCACATTGCGCACTCTGGCGTCCACATTGCGCACTCTCTCGTCCACATTGCGCACTCTCTCGTCCACATTGCGCACTCTCTCGTCCACATGGTACACTCTGGCATCCACATTGCGCACTCTGGCGTCCACATTGCGCACTCTGGCGTCCACATTGCGCACTCTCTCGTCCACATGGTACACTCTGGCATCCACGTTGTACACACTCGCGTCCACATTATGCACTCTCGCGTCCACATTGCGCACTCTGGCGTCCACATTGCGCACTCTGGCGTCCACATTGCGCACTCTGGCGTCCACATTGCGCACTCTGGCGTCCACATTGCGCACTCTGGCGTCCACATTGCGCACTCTCTCGTCCACATTGCGCACTCTGGCGTCCACATTGCGCACTCTGGCGTCCACATTGTGCACTCTCTCGTCCACATGGTACACTCTGGCATCCACGTTGTACACACTCGCGTCCACATTATGCACTCTCGCGTCCACATTGCGCACTCTGGCGTCCACATTGCGCACTCTCTCGTCCACATTGCGCACTCTGGCGTCCACATTGCGCACTCTGGCGTCCACATTGTGCACTCTCTCGTCCACATGGTACACTCTGGCATCCACGTTGTACACACTCGCGTCCACATTATGCACTCTCGCGTCCACATTGCGCACTCTGGCGTCCACATTGCGCACTCTGGCGTCCACATTGCGCACTCTGGCGTCCACATTGCGCACTCTCTCGTCCACATTGCGCACTCTGGCGTCCACATTGCGCACTCTGGCGTCCACATTGTGCACTCTCTCGTCCACATGGTACACTCTGGCATCCACGTTGTACACACTCGCGTCCACATTATGCACTCTCGCGTCCACATTGCGCACTCTGGCGTCCACATTGCGCACTCTGGCGTCCACATTGCGCACTCTGGCGTCCACATTGCGCACTCTGGCGTCCACATTGCGCACTCTCTCATCCACATTGCGCACTCTGGCGTCCACATTGCGCACTCTCTCGTCCACATTGCGCACTCTGGCGTCCACATTGCGCACTCTGGCGTCCACATTGCGCACTCTGGCGTCCACATTGCGCACTCTCTCGTCCACATTGCGCACTCTCTCGTCCACATTGCGCACTCTCTCGTCCACATGGTACACTCTGGCATCCACATTGCGCACTCTCTCGTCCACATGGTACACTCTGGCATCCACATTGCGCACTCTGGCGTCCACATTGCGCACTCTGGCGTCCACATTGCGCACTCTCTCGTCCACATTGCGCACTCTGGCGTCCACATTGCGCACTCTCTCGTCCACATTGCGCACTCTAGCATCCACATTGCGCACTCTCGCGTCCACATTGCGCACTCTCTCGTCCACATTGCGCACTCTCTCGTCCACATGGTACACTCTGGCGTCCACATTGCGCACTCTGGCGTCCACATTGCGCACTCTCTCGTCCACATTGTGCACTCTCTCGTCCACATGGTACACTCTGGCATCCACATTGTACACACTCGCGTCCACATTAAGCACTCTCGCGTCCACATTGCGCACTCTGGCGTCCACATTGCGCACTCTGGCGTCCACATTGCGCACTCTGGCGTCCACATTGCGCACTCTGGCGTCCACATTGCGCACTCTGGCGTCCACATTGCGCACTCTGGCGTCCACATTGCGCACTCTCTCGTCCACATTGCGCACTCTCTCGTCCACATTGCGCACTCTCTCGTCCACATTGCGCACTCTCTCGTCCACATTGCGCACTCTGGCGTCCGCATTGCGCACTCTGGCGTCCGCATTGCGCACTCTGGCGTCCGCATTGCGCACTCTGGCGTCCGCATTGCGCACTCTGGCGTCCGCATTGCGCACTCTGGCGTCCGCATTGCGCACTCTGGCGTCCGCATTGTGCGCTCTCTCGTCCACATGGTACACTCTGGCATCCACGTTGTACACACTCGCGTCCACATTACGCACTCTCGCGTCCGCATTGCGCACTCTGGCGTCCGCATTGCGCACTCTGGCGTCCGCATTGCGCACTCTGGCGTCCGCATTGCGCACTCTGGCGTCCGCATTGTGCGCTCTCTCGTCCACATGGTACACTCTGGCATCCACGTTGTACACACTCGCGTCCACATTACGCACTCTCGCGTCCGCATTGCGCACTCTGGCGTCCGCATTGCGCACTCTGGCGTCCGCATTGCGCACTCTGGCGTCCCCATTGCGCACTCTGGCGTCCACATTGCGCACTCTCTCGTCCACATTGCGCACTCTGGCGTCCACATTGCGCACTCTCTCGTCCACATTGCGCACTCTGGCGTCCCCATTGCACACTCTGGCGTCCCCATTGCGCACTCTGGCGTCCCCATTGCGCACTCTGGCGTCCACATTGCGCATTCTCTCGTCCACATTGCGCACTCTGGCGTCCACATTGCGCACTCTCTCGTCCACATTGCGCACTCTCTCGTCCACATTGCGCACTCTGGTGTCCACATTGCGCACTCTCTCGTCCACATTGCGCACTCTGGCGTCCGCATTGCGCACTCTGGCGTCCGCATTGCGCACTCTGGCGTCCGCATTGCGCACTCTGGCGTCCGCATTGCGCACTCTGGCGTCCGCATTGCGCACTCTGGCGTCCGCATTGCGCACTCTCTCGTCCACATTGCGCACTCTCTCGTCCACATTGCGCACTCTGGCGTCCACATTGCGCACTCTCTCGTCCACATTGCGCACTCTCTCGTCCACATTGCGCACTCTGGCGTCCACATTGCGCACTCTGGCGTCCACATTGCGCACTCTGGCGTCCACATTGCGCACTCTGGCGTCCACATTGCGCACTCTCTCGTCCACATTGCGCACTCTCTCGTCCACATGGTACACTCTGGCATCCACATTGTACACACTCGCGTCCACATTATGCACTCTCGCGTCCACATTGCGCACTCTGGCGTCCGCATTGCGCACTCTGGCGTCCGCATTGCGCACTCTGGCGTCCGCATTGCGCACTATGGCGTCCGCATTGCGCACTCTGGCGTCCGCATTGCGCACTCTGGCGTCCGCATTGCGCACTCTGGCGTCCGCATTGCGCACTCTGGCGTCCGCATTGCGCACTCTGGCGTCCGCATTAAGCACTCTGGCGTCCGCATTGCGCACTCTGGCGTCCGCATTGCGCACTCTGGCGTCCGCATTGCGCACTCTGGCGTCCGCATTGCGCACTCTGGCGTCCGCATTATGCACTCTCTCGTCCACATTGTGCACTCTCTCGTCCACATGGTACACTCTGGCGTCCACGTTGTACACACTCGCGTCCACATTATGCACTCTCGCGTCCACATTGCGCACTCTGGCGTCCACATTGCGCACTCTGGCGTCCACATTGCGCACTCTGGCGTCCACATTGCGCACTCTCTCGTCCACATTGCGCACTCTGGCGTCCACATTGCGCACTCTCTCGTCCACATTGCGCACTCTGGCGTCCACATTGCGCACTCTGGCGTCCACATTGCGCACTCTGGCGTCCACATTGCGCACTCTCTCGTCCACATTGCGCACTCTCTCGTCCACATTGCGCACTCTCTCGTCCACATGGTACACTCTGGCATCCACATTGCGCACTCTGGCGTCCACATTGCGCACTCTGGCGTCCACATTGCGCACTCTCTCGTCCACATGGTACACTCTGGCATCCACGTTGTACACACTCGCGTCCACATTATGCACTCTGGCGTCCACATTGCGCACTCTGGCGTCCACATTGCGCACTCTGGCGTCCACATTGCGCACTCTGGCGTCCACATTGCGCACTCTGGCGTCCACATTGCGCACTCTCTCGTCCACATTGCGCACTCTGGCGTCCACATTGCGCACTCTGGCGTCCACATTGTGCACTCTCTCGTCCACATGGTACACTCTGGCATCCACGTTGTACACACTCGCGTCCACATTATGCACTCTCGCGTCCACATTGCGCACTCTGGCGTCCACATTGCGCACTCTCTCGTCCACATTGCGCACTCTGGCGTCCACATTGCGCACTCTGGCGTCCACATTGTGCACTCTCTCGTCCACATGGTACACTCTGGCATCCACGTTGTACACACTCGCGTCCACATTATGCACTCTCGCGTCCACATTGCGCACTCTGGCGTCCACATTGCGCACTCTGGCGTCCACATTGCGCACTCTGGCGTCCACATTGCGCACTCTGGCGTCCACATTGCGCACTCTCTCGTCCACATTGCGCACTCTGGCGTCCACATTGCGCACTCTGGCGTCCACATTGTGCACTCTCTCGTCCACATGGTACACTCTGGCATCCACGTTGTACACACTCGCGTCCACATTATGCACTCTCGCGTCCACATTGCGCACTCTGGCGTCCACATTGCGCACTCTGGCGTCCACATTGCGCACTCTGGCGTCCACATTGCGCACTCTGGCGTCCACATTGCGCACTCTCTCGTCCACATTGCGCACTCTGGCGTCCACATTGCGCACTCTCTCGTCCACATTGCGCACTCTGGCGTCCACATTGCGCACTCTGGCGTCCACATTGCGCACTCTGGCGTCCACATTGCGCACTCTCTCGTCCACATTGCGCACTCTCTCGTCCACATTGCGCACTCTCTCGTCCACATGGTACACTCTGGCATCCACATTGCGCACTCTCTCGTCCACATGGTACACTCTGGCATCCACATTGCGCACTCTGGCGTCCACATTGCGCACTCTGGCGTCCACATTGCGCACTCTCTCGTCCACATTGCGCACTCTGGCGTCCACATTGCGCACTTTCTCGTCCACATTGCGCACTCTAGCATCCACATTGCGCACTCTCGCGTCCACATTGCGCACTCTCTCGTCCACATTGCGCACTCTCTCGTCCACATGGTACACTCTGGCGTCCACATTGCGCACTCTGGCGTCCACATTGCGCACTCTCTCGTCCACATTGTGCACTCTCTCGTCCACATGGTACACTCTGGCATCCACATTGTACACACTCGCGTCCACATTAAGCACTCTCGCGTCCACATTGCGCACTCTGGCGTCCACATTGCGCACTCTGGCGTCCACATTGCGCACTCTGGCGTCCACATTGCGCACTCTGGCGTCCACATTGCGCACTCTGGCGTCCACATTGCGCACTCTCTCGTCCACATTGCGCACTCTCTCGTCCACATTGCGCACTCTCTCGTCCACATTGCGCACTCTCTCGTCCACATTGCGCACTCTGGCGTCCGCATTGCGCACTCTGGCGTCCGCATTGCGCACTCTGGCGTCCCCATTGCGCACTCTGGCGTCCACATTGCGCACTCTCTCGTCCACATTGCGCACTCTGGCGTCCACATTGCGCACTCTCTCGTCCCCATTGCGCACTCTGGCGTCCCCATTGCGCACTCTGGCGTCCCCATTGCGCACTCTGGCGTCCACATTGCGCATTCTCTCGTCCACATTGCGCACTCTCTCGTCCACATGGTACACTCTGGCATCCACATTGCGCACTCTCTCGTCCACATTGTGCACTCTCTCGTCCACATGGTACACTCTGGCATCCACGTTGTACACACTCGCGTCCACATTATGCACTCTCGCGTCCGCATTGCGCACTCTGGCGTCCGCATTGCGCACTCTGGCGTCCGCATTGCGCACTCTGGCGTCCGCATTGCGCACTCTGGCGTCCACATTATGCACTCTCTCGTCCACATTGTGCACTCTCTCGTCCACATGGTACACTCTGGCATCCACGTTGTACACACTCGCGTCCACATTATGCACTCTCTCGTCCACATTGTGCACTCTGGCGTCCACATTGCGCACTCTGGCGTCCACATTGCGCACTCTCTCGTCCACATTGCGCACTCTGGCGTCCACATTGCGCACTCTGGCGTCCCCATTGCGCACTCTGGCGTCCCCATTGCGCACTCTGGCGTCCCCATTGCGCACTCTGGCGTCCACATTGCGCACTCTGGCGTCCACATTGCGCGCACTCTCGTCCACATTGCGCACTCTGGCATCCACATTGCGCACTCTGGCGTCCACATTGCGCACTCTGGTGTCCACATTGCGCACTCTGGCGTCCACATTGCACACTCTTGCGTCCACATTGCGCACTCTCTCGTCCACATTGCGCACTCTGGCGTCCACATTGCGCACTCTCTCGTCCACATGGTACACTCTGGCATCCACATTGCGCACTCTCTCGTCCACATTGCGCACTCTGGCGTCCACATTGCGCACTCTCTCGTCCACATTGCGCACTCTGGCGTCCACATGGTACACTCTGGCATCCCCGTTGTACACACTCGCGTCCACATTATGCACTCTCGCGTCCGCATTGCGCACTCTGGCGTCCGCATTGCGCACTCTGGCGTCCGCATTGCGCACTCTGGCGTCCGCATTGCGCACTCTGGCGTCCACATTATGCACTCTCTCGTCCACATTGTGCACTCTCTCGTCCACATGGTACACTCTGGCATCCACGTTGTACACACTCGCGTCCACATTATGCACTCTCTCGTCCACATTGCGCACTCTGGCGTCCACATTGCGCACTCTGGCGTCCACATTGCGCACTCTCTCGTCCACATTGCGCACTCTGGCGTCCACATTGCGCACTCTGGCGTCCCCATTGCGCACTCTGGCGTCCCCATTGCGCACTCTGGCGTCCCCATTGCGCACTCTGGCGTCCACATTGCGCACTCTGGCGTCCACATTGCGCACTCTCTCGTCCACATTGCGCACTCTGGCGTCCACATTGCGCACTCTGGTGTCCACATTGCGCACTCTGGTGTCCACATTGCGCACTCTGGCGTCCACATTGCACACTCTTGCGTCCACATTGCGCACTCTCTCGTCCACATTGCGCACTCTGGCGTCCACATTGCGCACTCTCTCGTCCACATGGTACACTCTGGCATCCACATTGCGCACTCTCTCGTCCACATTGCGCACTCTGGCGTCCACACGGTACACACTCGCGTCCACATTATGCACTCTCGCGTCCGCATTGCGCACTCTGGCGTCCGCATTGCGCACTCTGGCGTCCGCATTGCGCACTCTGGCGTCCACATTGCGCACTCTCTCGTCCACATTGCGCACTCTGGCGTCCACATTGCGCACTCTGGCGTCCCCATTGCGCACTCTGGCGTCCGCATTGCGCACTCTGGCGTCCACATTGCGCACTCTCTCGTCCACATTGCGCACTCTGGCGTCCACATTGCGCACTCTGGCGTCCCCATTGCGCACTCTGGCGTCCCCATTGCGCACTCTGGCGTCCACATTGCGCACTCTGGCGTCCACATTGCGCACTCTCTCGTCCACATTGCGCACTCTGGCATCCACATTGCGCACTCTGGTGTCCACATTGCGCACTCTGGCGTCCACATTGCGCACTCTTGCGTCCACATTGCGCACTCTCTCGTCCACATTGCGCACTCTGGCGTCCACATTGTGCACTCTCTTGTCCACATGGTACACTCTGGCATCCACATTGCGCACTCTCTCGTCCACATTGCGCACTCTGGCGTCCACATTGCGCACTCTCTCGTCCACATTATGCACTCTCTCGTCCACATTGTGCACTCTCTCGTCCACATGGTACACTCTGGCATCCACGTTGTACACACTCGCGTCCACATTATGCACTCTCGCGTCCGCATTGCGCACTCTGGCGTCCGCATTGCGCACTCTGGCGTCCGCATTGCGCACTCTGGCGTCCGCATTGCGCACTCTGGCGTCCGCATTGCGCACTCTGGCGTCCACATTGCGCACTCTCTCGTCCACATTGCGCACTCTCTCGTCCACATTGCGCACTCTCTCGTCCACATTGCGCACTCTGGCGTCCACATTGCGCACTCTCTCGTCCACATTGCGCACTCTGGCGTCCACATTGCGCACTCTGGCGTCCCCATTGCGCACTCTGGCGTCCCCATTGCGCACTCTGGCGTCCCCATTGCGCACTCTGGCGTCCACATTGCGCACTCTCTCGTCCACATTGCGCACTCTGGCGTCCACATTGCGCACTCTCTCGTCCACATTGCGCACTCTGGCGTCCACATTGCGCACTCTCTCGTTCACATTGCGCACTCTGGCGTCCACATTGCGCACTCTCTCGTCCACATTGCGCACTCTGGCGTCCACATTGCGCACTCTCTCGTCCACATTGCGCACTCTGGCGTCCACATTGCGCACTCTGGCGTCCACATTGCGCACTCTGGCGTCCACATTGCGCACTCTGGCGTCCGCATTGCGCACTCTGGCGTCCACATTGCGCACTCTGGCGTCCGCATTGCGCACTCTGGCGTCCACATTGCGCACTCTCTCGTCCACATTGCGCACTCTGGCGTCCACATTGCGCACTCTCTCGTCCACATTGCGCACTCTGGCGTCCACATTGCGCACTCTCTCGTCCACATTGCGCACTCTCTCGTCCACATTGCGCACTCTCGCGTCCACATTGCGCACTCTGGCGTCCACATTGCGCACTCTGGCGTCCACATTGCGCACTCTGGCGTCCGCATTGCGCACTCTGGCGTCCGCATTGCGCACTCTGGCGTCCACATTGCGCACTCTCTCGTCCACATTGCGCACTCTCTCGTCCACATTGCGCACTCTCTCGTCCACATTGCGCACTCTGGCGTCCACATTGCGCACTCTGGCGTCCCCATTGCGCACTCTGGCGTCCACATTGCGCACTCTGGCGTCCCCATTGCGCACTCTGGCGTCCCCATTGCGCACTCTGGCGTCCACATTGCGCACTCTGGCGTCCCCATTGCGCACTCTGGCGTCCACATTGCGCACTCTGGCGTCCACATTGCGCACTCTGGCGTCCACATTGCGCACTCTGGCGTCCCCATTGCGCACTCTGGCGTCCCCATTGCGCACTCTGGCGTCCACATTGCGCACTCTCTCGTCCACATTGCGCACTCTCTCGTCCACATTGCGCACTCTGGCGTCCACAGTGCGCACTCTCTCGTCCACATTGCGCACTCTGGCGTCCACATTGCGCACTCTGGCGTCCACATTGCGCACTCTGGCGTCCACATTGCGCACTCTCTCGTCCACATTGCGCACTCTCTCGTCCACATTGCGCACTCTGGCGTCCACATTGCGCACTCTGGCGTCCACATTGCGCACTCTCTCGTCCACATTGCGCACTCTGGCGTCCACATTGCGCACTCTGGCGTCCACATTGCGCACTCTGGCGTCCCCATTGCGCACTCTGGCGTCTACATTGCGCACTCTCTCGTCCACATTGCGCACTCTCTCGTCCACGTTGCGCACTCTGGCGTCCACATTGCGCACTCTGGTGTCCACATTGCGCACTCTGGCGTCCACATTGCGCACTCTCTCGTCCACATGGTACACTCTGGCATCCACATTGCGCACTCTCTCGTCCACATTGCGCACTCTGGCGTCCACATTGCGCACTCTGGCGTCCGCATTGCGCACTCTGGCGTCCGCATTGCGCACTCTCGCGTCCACATTGCGCACTCTGGCGTCCGCATTGCGCACTCTGGCGTCCGCATTGCGCACTCTGGCGTCCGCATTGCGCACTCTGGCGTCCGCATTGCGCACTCTGGCGTCCGCATTGCGCACTCTGGCGTCCGCATTGCGCACTCTGGCGTCCGCATTGCGCACTCTGGCGTCCGCATTGCGCACTCTGGCGTCCGCATTGCGCACTCTGGCGTCCGCATTGCGCACTCTGGCGTCCGCATTGCGCACTCTGGCGTCCGCATTGCGCACTCTGGCGTCCGCATTGCGCACTCTGGCGTCCGCATTGCGCACTCTGGCGTCCGCATTGCGCACTCTGGCGTCCGCATTGCGCACTCTGGCGTCCGCATTATGCACTCTCTCGTCCACATTGCGCACTCTCTCGTCCGCATTGCGCACTCTCTCGTCCACATTGCGCACTCTGGCGTCCACATTGCGCACTCTGGCGTCCACATTGCGCACTCTGGCGTCCACATTGCGCACTCTGGCGTCCACATTGTGCACTCTGGCGTCCACATTGCGCACTCTCTCGTCCACATTGCGCACTCTGGCATCCACATTGTGCACTCTCTCGTCCACATGGTACACTCTGGCATCCACGTTGTACACACTCGCGTCCACATTATGCACTCTCTCGTCCACATTGCGCACTCTGGCGTCCACATTGCGCACTCTCTCGTCCACATTGCGCACTCTGGCGTCCACATTGCGCACTCTGGCGTCCCCATTGCGCACTCTGGCGTCCACATTGCGCACTCTGGCGTCCACATTGCGCACTCTGGCGTCCACATTGCGCACTCTGGCGTCCACATTGCGCACTCTGGCGTCCACATTGCGCACTCTGGCGTCCACATTGCGCACTCTTGCGTCCACATTGCGCACTCTCTCGTCCACATTGCGCACTCTGGCGTCCACATTGCGCACTCTCTCGTCCACATGGTACACTCTGGCATCCACGTTGTACACACTCGCGTCCACATTATGCACTCTCTCGTCCACATTGTGCACTCTGGCGTCCACATTGCGCACTCTGGCGTCCACATTGCGCACTCTCTCGTCCACATTGCGCACTCTCTCGTCCACATTGCGCACTCTCTCGTCCACATGGTACACTCTGGCATCCACGTTGTACACACTCGCGTCCACATTATGCACTCTCGCGTCCGCATTGCGCACTCTGGCGTCCGCATTGCGCACTCTGGCGTCCACATTGCGCACTCTCTCGTCCACATTGCGCACTCTGGCGTCCACATTGCGCACTCTGGCGTCCACATTGCGCACTCTGGCGTCCACATTGCGCACTCTGGCGTCCACATTGCGCACTCTGGCGTCCACATTGCGCACTCTGGCGTCCACATTGCGCACTCTGGCGTCCACATTGCGCACTCTGGCGTCCACATTGCGCACTCTGGCGTCCACATTGCGCACTCTCTCGTCCACATTGCGCACTCTGGCGTCCACATTGCGCACTCTCTCGTCCACATGGTACACTCTGGCATCCACGTTGTACACACTCGCGTCCACATTATGCACTCTCGCGTCCGCATTGCGCACTCTGGCGTCCGCATTGCGCACTCTGGCGTCCGCATTGCGCACTCTGGCGTCCGCATTGCGCACTCTGGCGTCCGCATTGCGCACTCTGGCGTCCGCATTGCGCACTCTGGCGTCCGCATTGCGCACTCTGGCGTCCGCATTGCGCACTCTGGCGTCCGCATTATGCACTCTGGCGTCCGCATTGCGCACTCTGGCGTCCGCATTAAGCGCACTCTGGCGTCCGCATTGCGCACTCTCTCGTCCACATTGCGCACTCTGGCGTCCACATTGCGCACTCTGGCGTCCACATTGCGCACTCTGGCGTCCACATTGCGCACTCTGGCGTCCACATTGTGCACTCTGGCGTCCACATTGCGCACTCTCTCGTCCACATTGCGCACTCTGGCATCCACATTGTGCACTCTCTCGTCCACATGGTACACTCTGGCATCCACGTTGTACACACTCGCGTCCACATTATGCACTCTCTCGTCCACATTGCGCACTCTGGCGTCCACATTGCGCACTCTCTCGTCCACATTGCGCACTCTGGCGTCCACATTGCGCACTCTGGCGTCCCCATTGCGCACTCTGGCGTCCACATTGCGCACTCTGGCGTCCACATTGCGCACTCTGGCGTCCACATTGCGCACTCTGGCGTCCACATTGCGCACTCTGGCGTCCACATTGCGCACTCTTGCGTCCACATTGCGCACTCTCTCGTCCACATTGCGCACTCTGGCGTCCACATTGCGCACTCTCTCGTCCACATGGTACACTCTGGCATCCACGTTGTACACACTCGCGTCCACATTATGCACTCTCTCGTCCACATTGTGCACTCTGGCGTCCACATTGCGCACTCTGGCGTCCACATTGCGCACTCTCTCGTCCACATTGCGCACTCTCTCGTCCACATTGTGCACTCTCTCGTCCACATGGTACACTCTGGCATCCACGTTGTACACACTCGCGTCCACATTATGCACTCTCGCGTCCGCATTGCGCACTCTGGCGTCCGCATTGCGCACTCTGGCGTCCACATTGTGCACTCTCTCGTCCACATTGTGCACTCTCTCGTCCACATTGCGCACTCTGGCGTCCACATTGCGCACTCTGGCGTCCACATTGCGCACTCTGGCGTCCACATTGTGCACTCTGGCGTCCACATTGCGCACTCTCTCGTCCACATTGCGCACTCTGGCGTCCACATTATGCACTCTCTCGTCCACATTATGCACTCTCGCGTCCGCATTGCGCACTCTGGCGTCCGCATTGCGCACTCTGGCGTCCGCATTGCGCACTCTGGCGTCCGCATTGCGCACTCTGGCGTCCCCATTGCGCACTCTGGCGTCCCCATTGCGCACTCTGGCGTCCCCATTGCGCACTCTGGCGTCCACATTGCGCACTCTCTCATCCACATTGCGCACTCTCTCGTCCACATTGTGCACTCTGGCGTCCACATTGCGCACTCTGGCGTCCACATTGCGCACTCTGGCGTCCACATTGCGCACTCTGGCGTCCACATTGCGCACTCTGGCGTCCACATTGCGCACTCTTGCGTCCACATTGCGCACTCTCTCGTCCACATTGCGCACTCTGGCGTCCACATTGCGCACTCTCTCGTCCACATGGTACACTCTGGCATCCACATTGCGCACTCTGGCGTCCCCATTGCGCACTCTGGCGTCCCCATTGCGCACTCTGGCGTCCCCATTGTGCACTCTGGCGTCCCCATTGTGCACTCTGGCGTCCCCATTGCGCACTCTGGCGTCCCCATTGCGCACTCTGGCGTCCCCATTGCGCACTCTGGCGTCCCCATTGCGCACTCTGGCGTTCACATTGCGCACTCTCTCGTCCACATTGCGCACTCTCTCATCCACATTGCGCACTCTGGCATCCACATTGCGCGCACTGGCGTCCACATTGCGCACTCTGGCGTCCACATTGCGCACTCTGGCGTCCACATTGCGCACTCTGGCGTCCACATTGAGCACTCTGGCGTCCACATTATGCACTCTCTCGTCCACATTGTGCACTCTCTCGTCCACATGGTACACTCTGGCATCCACGTTGTACACACTCGCGTCCACATTATGCACTCTCGCGTCCGCATTGCGCACTCTGGCGTCCGCATTGCGCACTCTGGCGTCCGCATTGCGCACTCTGGCGTCCGCATTGCGCACTCTGGCGTCCGCATTATGCACTCTCTCGTCCACATTGTGCACTCTCTCGTCCACATGGTACACTCTGGCATCCACGTTGTACACACTCGCGTCCACATTATGCACTCTCTCGTCCACATTGTGCACTCTGGCGTCCACATTGCGCACTCTGGCGTCCACATTGCGCACTCTCTCGTCCACATTGCGCACTCTGGCGTCCCCATTGCGCACTCTGGCGTCCCCATTGCGCACTCTGGCGTCCCCATTGCGCACTCTGGCGTCCCCATTGCGCACTCTCTCGTCCACATTGCGCACTCTGGCGTCCACATTATGCACTCTCTCGTCCACATTATGCACTCTCGCGTCCGCATTGCGCACTCTGGCGTCCGCATTGCGCACTCTGGCGTCCGCATTGCGCACTCTGGCGTCCGCATTGCGCACTCTGGCGTCCGCATTGCGCACTCTGGCGTCCGCATTGCGCACTCTGGCGTCCGCATTGCGCACTCTGGCGTCCCCATTGCGCACTCTGGCATCCGCATTGCGCACTCTGGCGTCCGCATTGCGCACTCTCTCGTCCACATTGCGCACTCTCTCGTCCACATTGCGCACTCTGGCATCCACATTGCGCGCACTGGCGTCCACATTGCGCACTCTGGCGTCCACATTGCGCAATCTGGCGTCCACATTGCGCACTCTGGCGTCCACATTGCGCACTCTGGCGTCCACATTATGCACTCTCTCGTCCACATTGTGCACTCTCTCGTCCACATGGTACACTCTGGCATCCACGTTGTACACACTCGCGTCCACATTATGCACTCTCGCGTCCGCATTGCGCACTCTGGCGTCCGCATTGCGCACTCTGGCGTCCGCATTGCGCACTCTGGCGTCCGCATTGCGCACTCTGGCGTCCGCATTATGCACTCTCTCGTCCACATTGTGCACTCTCTCGTCCACATGGTACACTCTGGCATCCACGTTGTACACACTCGCGTCCACATTATGCACTCTCGCGTCCCCATTGCGCACTCTGGCGTCCGCATTGCGCACTCTGGCGTCCCCATTGCGCACTCTGGCGTCCACATTGCGCACTCTGGCGTCCACATTGCGCACTCTGGCCTCCCCATTGCGCACTCTGGCGTCCCCATTGCGCACTCTGGCGTCTCCATTGCGCACTCTGGCGTCCACATTGCGCACTCTCTCGTCCACATTGCGCACTCTCTCGTCCACATTGCGCACTCTGGCGTCCACATTGCGCACTCTGGCGTCCACATTGCGCACTCTGGCGTCCACATTGCGCACTCTGGCGTCCACATTGCGCACTCTTGCGTCCACATTGCGCACTCTCTCGTCCACATTGCCCACTCTGGCGTCCACATTGCGCACTCTCTCGTCCACATGGTACACTCTGGCATCCACATTGCGCACTCTGGCGTCCCCATTGCGCACTCTGGCGTCCCCATTGCGCACTCTGGCGTCCCCATTGCGCACTCTGGCGTCCCCATTGCGCACTCTGGCGTCCCCATTGCGCACTCTCTCGTCCACATTGCGCACTCTCTCATCCACATTGCGCACTCTGGCATCCACATTGCGCGCACTGGCGTCCACATTGCGCACTCTGGCGTCCACATTGCGCACTCTGGCGTCCACATTGCGCACTCTGGCGTCCACATTGCGCACTCTGGCGTCCACATTGTGCACTCTCTCGTCCACATTGTGCACTCTCTCGTCCACATGGTACACTCTGGCATCCACGTTGTACACACTCGCGTCCACATTATGCACTCTCGCGTCCGCATTGCGCACTCTGGCGTCCGCATTGCGCACTCTGGCGTCCGCATTGCGCACTCTGGCGTCCGCATTGCGCACTCTGGCGTCCGCATTATGCACTCTCTCGTCCACATTGTGCACTCTGGCATCCACATTGCGCACTCTGGCGTCCACATTGCGCACTCTGGCGTCCACATTGCGCACTCTGGCGTCCCCATTGCGCACTCTGGCGTCCCCATTGCGCACTCTGGCGTCCCCATTGCGCACTCTGGCGTCCACATTGCGCACTCTCTCGTCCACATTGCGCACTCTGGCGTCCACATTGCGCACTCTCTCGTCCACATTGCGCACTCTGGCGTCCACATTGCGCACTCTCTCGTTCACATTGCGCACTCTGGCGTCCACATTGCGCACTCTCTCGTCCACATTGCGCACTCTGGCGTCCACATTGCGCACTCTCTCGTCCACATTGCGCACTCTGGCGTCCACATTGCGCACTCTGGCGTCCACATTGCGCACTCTGGCGTCCACATTGCGCACTCTGGCGTCCGCATTGCGCACTCTGGCGTCCACATTGCGCACTCTGGCGTCCACATTGCGCACTCTGGCGTCCCCATTGCGCACTCTGGCGTCCCCATTGCGCACTCTGGCGTCCCCATTGCGCACTCTGGCGTCCACATTGCGCACTCTCTCGTCCACATTGCGCACTCTGGCGTCCACATTGCGCACTCTCTCGTCCACATTGCGCACTCTGGCGTCCACATTGCGCACTCTCTCGTTCACATTGCGCACTCTGGCGTCCACATTGCGCACTCTCTCGTCCACATTGCGCACTCTGGCGTCCACATTGCGCACTCTCTCGTCCACATTGCGCACTCTGGCGTCCACATTGCGCACTCTGGCGTCCACATTGCGCACTCTGGCGTCCACATTGCGCACTCTGGCGTCCGCATTGCGCACTCTGGCGTCCACATTGCGCACTCTGGCGTCCGCATTGCGCACTCTGGCGTCCACATTGCGCACTCTCTCGTCCACATTGCGCACTCTGGCGTCCACATTGCGCACTCTCTCGTCCACATTGCGCACTCTGGCGTCCACATTGCGCACTCTCTCGTCCACATTGCGCACTCTCTCGTCCACATTGCGCACTCTCTCGTCCACATTGCGCACTCTCTCGTCCACATTGCGCACTCTGGCGTCCACATTGCGCACTCTGGCGTCCCCATTGCGCACTCTGGCGTCCACATTGCGCACTCTCTCGTCCACATTGCGCACTCTCTCGTCCACATTGCGCACTCTGGCGTCCACAGTGCGCACTCTCTCGTCCACATTGCGCACTCTGGCGTCCACATTGCGCACTCTGGCGTCCACATTGCGCACTCTGGCGTCCACATTGCGCACTCTCTCGTCCACATTGCGCACTCTCTCGTCCACATTGCGCACTCTGGCGTCCACATTGCGCACTCTGGCGTCCACATTGCGCACTCTCTCGTCCACATTGCGCACTCTGGCGTCCACATTGCGCACTCTGGCGTCCACATTGCGCACTCTCTCGTCCACATTGCGCACTCTGGCGTCCACATTGCGCACTCTGGCGTCCCCATTGCGCACTCTGGCGTCTACATTGCGCACTCTCTCGTCCACATTGCGCACTCTCTCGTCCACGTTGCGCACTCTGGCGTCCACATTGCGCACTCTGGTGTCCACATTGCGCACTCTGGCGTCCACATTGCGCACTCTTGCGTCCACATTGCGCACTCTCTCGTCCACATTGCCCACTCTGGCGTCCACATTGCGCACTCTCTCGTCCACATGGTACACTCTGGCATCCACATTGCGCACTCTGGCGTCCCCATTGCGCACTCTGGCGTCCCCATTGCGCACTCTGGCGTCCCCATTGCGCACTCTGGCGTCCCCATTGCGCACTCTGGCGTCCCCATTGCGCACTCTGGCGTCCCCATTGCGCACTCTCTCGTCCACATTGCGCACTCTCTCATCCACATTGCGCACTCTGGCATCCACATTGCGCGCACTGGCGTCCACATTGCGCACTCTGGCGTCCACATTGCGCACTCTGGCGTCCACATTGCGCACTCTGGCGTCCACATTGCGCACTCTGGCGTCCACATTGTGCACTCTCTCGTCCACATTGTGCACTCTCTCGTCCACATGGTACACTCTGGCATCCACGTTGTACACACTCGCGTCCACATTATGCACTCTCGCGTCCGCATTGCGCACTCTGGCGTCCGCATTGCGCACTCTGGCGTCCGCATTGCGCACTCTGGCGTCCGCATTGCGCACTCTGGCGTCCGCATTATGCACTCTCTCGTCCACATTGTGCACTCTGGCATCCACATTGCGCACTCTGGCGTCCACATTGCGCACTCTGGCGTCCACATTGCGCACTCTGGCGTCCCCATTGCGCACTCTGGCGTCCCCATTGCGCACTCTGGCGTCCCCATTGCGCACTCTGGCGTCCACATTGCGCACTCTCTCGTCCACATTGCGCACTCTGGCGTCCACATTGCGCACTCTCTCGTCCACATTGCGCACTCTGGCGTCCACATTGCGCACTCTCTCGTTCACATTGCGCACTCTGGCGTCCACATTGCGCACTCTCTCGTCCACATTGCGCACTCTGGCGTCCACATTGCGCACTCTCTCGTCCACATTGCGCACTCTGGCGTCCACATTGCGCACTCTGGCGTCCACATTGCGCACTCTGGCGTCCACATTGCGCACTCTGGCGTCCGCATTGCGCACTCTGGCGTCCACATTGCGCACTCTGGCGTCCACATTGCGCACTCTGGCGTCCCCATTGCGCACTCTGGCGTCCCCATTGCGCACTCTGGCGTCCCCATTGCGCACTCTGGCGTCCACATTGCGCACTCTCTCGTCCACATTGCGCACTCTGGCGTCCACATTGCGCACTCTCTCGTCCACATTGCGCACTCTGGCGTCCACATTGCGCACTCTCTCGTTCACATTGCGCACTCTGGCGTCCACATTGCGCACTCTCTCGTCCACATTGCGCACTCTGGCGTCCACATTGCGCACTCTCTCGTCCACATTGCGCACTCTGGCGTCCACATTGCGCACTCTGGCGTCCACATTGCGCACTCTGGCGTCCACATTGCGCACTCTGGCGTCCGCATTGCGCACTCTGGCGTCCACATTGCGCACTCTGGCGTCCGCATTGCGCACTCTGGCGTCCACATTGCGCACTCTCTCGTCCACATTGCGCACTCTGGCGTCCACATTGCGCACTCTCTCGTCCACATTGCGCACTCTGGCGTCCACATTGCGCACTCTCTCGTCCACATTGCGCACTCTCTCGTCCACATTGCGCACTCTCTCGTCCACATTGCGCACTCTCTCGTCCACATTGCGCACTCTGGCGTCCACATTGCGCACTCTGGCGTCCCCATTGCGCACTCTGGCGTCCACATTGCGCACTCTCTCGTCCACATTGCGCACTCTCTCGTCCACATTGCGCACTCTGGCGTCCACAGTGCGCACTCTCTCGTCCACATTGCGCACTCTGGCGTCCACATTGCGCACTCTGGCGTCCACATTGCGCACTCTGGCGTCCACATTGCGCACTCTCTCGTCCACATTGCGCACTCTCTCGTCCACATTGCGCACTCTGGCGTCCACATTGCGCACTCTGGCGTCCACATTGCGCACTCTCTCGTCCACATTGCGCACTCTGGCGTCCACATTGCGCACTCTGGCGTCCACATTGCGCACTCTCTCGTCCACATTGCGCACTCTGGCGTCCACATTGCGCACTCTGGCGTCCCCATTGCGCACTCTGGCGTCTACATTGCGCACTCTCTCGTCCACATTGCGCACTCTCTCGTCCACGTTGCGCACTCTGGCGTCCACATTGCGCACTCTGGTGTCCACATTGCGCACTCTGGCGTCCACATTGCGCACTCTCTCGTCCACATGGTACACTCTGGCATCCACATTGCGCACTCTCTCGTCCACATTGCGCACTCTGGCGTCCACATTGCGCACTCTCTCGTCCACATTATGCACTCTCTCGTCCACATTGTGCACTCTCTCGTCCACATGGTGCACTCTGGCATCCACGTTGTACACACTCGCGTCCACATTATGCACTCTCGCGTCCGCATTGCGCACTCTGGCGTCCGCATTGCGCACTCTGGCGTCCGCATTGCGCACTCTGGCGTCCCCATTGCGCACTCTGGCGTCCGCATTGCGCACTCTGGCGTCCCCATTGCGCACTCTGGCGTCCACATTGCGCACTCTCTCGTCCACATTGCGCACTCTGGCGTCCACATTGCGCACTCTCTCGTCCACATTGCGCACTCTGGCGTCCCCATTGCACACTCTGGCGTCCCCATTGCGCACTGTGGCGTCCCCATTGCGCACTCTGGCGTCCACATTGCGCATTCTCTCGTCCACATTGCGCACTCTGGCGTCCACATTGCGCACTCTCTCGTCCACATTGCGCACTCTCTCGTCCACATTGCGCACTCTGGTGTCCACATTGCGCACTCTCTCGTCCACATTGCGCACTCTGGCGTCCACATTGCGCACTCTGGCGTCCACATTGCGCACTCTGGCGTCCGCATTGCGCACTCTGGCGTCCGCATTGCGCACTCTGGCGTCCGCATTGCGCACTCTGGCGTCCGCATTGCGCACTCTGGCGTCCGCATTGCGCACTCTCTCGTCCACATTGCGCACTCTGGCGTCCACATTGCGCACTCTGGCGTCCGCATTGCGCACTCTGGCGTCCACATTGCGCACTCTCTCGTCCACATTGCGCACTCTCTCGTCCACATGGTACACTCTGGCGTCCACATTGCGCACTCTGGCGTCCACATTGCGCACTCTGGCGTCCACATTGCGCACTCTGGCGTCCACATTGCGCACTCTGGCGTCCACATTGCGCACTCTCTCGTCCACATTGCGCACTCTCTCGTCCACATGGTACACTCTGGCGTCCACATTGCGCACTCTGGCGTCCACATTGCGCACTCTGGCGTCCACATTGCGCACTCTGGCGTCCACATTGCGCACTCTGGCGTCCACATTGCGCACTCTGGCGTCCACATTGCGCACTCTGGCGTCCACATTGCGCACTCTCTCGTCCACATTGCGCACTCTCTCGTCCACATGGTACACTCTGGCATCCACATTGTACACACTCGCGTCCACATTATGCACTCTCGCGTCCACATTGCGCACTCTGGCGTCCGCATTGCGCACTCTGGCGTCCGCATTGCGCACTCTGGCGTCCGCATTGCGCACTCTGGCGTCCGCATTGCGCACTCTGGCGTCCGCATTGCGCACTCTGGCGTCCGCATTGCGCACTCTGGCGTCCGCATTGCGCACTCTGGCGTCCGCATTGCGCACTCTGGCGTCCGCATTGCGCACTCTCTCGTCCACATTGTGCGCTCTCTCGTCCACATGGTACACTCTGGCATCCACGTTGTACACACTCGCGTCCACATTATGCACTCTCGCGTCCGCATTGCGCACTCTGGCGTCCGCATTGCGCACTCTGGCGTCCGCATTGCGCACTCTGGCATCCCCATTGCGCACTCTGGCGTCCACATTGCGCACTCTCTCGTCCACATTGCGCACTCTGGCGTCCACATTGCGCACTCTCTCGTCCACATTGCGCACTCTGGCGTCCCCATTGCACACTCTGGCGTCCCCATTGCGCACTCTGGCGTCCCCATTGCGCACTCTGGCGTCCCCATTGCGCACTCTGGCGTCCACATTGCGCATTCTCTCGTCCACATTGCGCACTCTCTCGTCCACATTGCGCACTCTGGTGTCCCCATTGCGCACTCTGGCGTCCCCATTGCGCACTCTGGCGTCCACATTGCGCACTCTCTCGTCCACATTGCGCACTCTCTCGTCCACATTGCGCACTCTGGTGTCCACATTGCGCACTCTCTCGTCCACATTGCGCACTCTGGCGTCCACATTGCGCACTCTGGCGTCCACATTGCGCACTCTGGCGTCCACATTGCGCACTCTGGCGTCCACATTGCGCACTCTGGCGTCCACATTGCGCACTCTCTCGTCCACATTGCGCACTCTCTCGTCCACATGGTACACTCTGGCATCCACATGGTACACTCTGGCATCCACATTGTACACACTCGCGTCCACATTGCGCACTCTGGTGTCCACATTGCGCACTCTGGCGTCCGCATTGCGCACTCTGGCGTCCGCATTGCGCACTCTGGCGTCCGCATTGCGCACTCTGGCGTCCGCATTGCGCACTCTGGCGTCCCCATTGCGCACTCTGGCGTCCACATTGCGCACTCTCTCGTCCACATTGCGCACTCTCTCGTCCACATTGCGCACTCTGGTGTCCACATTGCGCACTCTCTCGTCCACATTGCGCACTCTGGCGTCCACATTGCGCACTCTGGCGTCCACATTGCGCACTCTGGCGTCCACATTGCGCACTCTGGCGTCCACATTGCGCACTCTGGCGTCCACATTGCGCACTCTCTCGTCCACATTGCGCACTCTCTCGTCCACATGGTACACTCTGGCATCCACATTGTACACACTCGCGTCCACATTATGCACTCTCGCGTCCACATTGCGCACTCTGGCGTCCGCATTGCGCACTCTGGCGTCCGCATTGCGCACTCTGGCGTCCGCATTGCGCACTATGGCGTCCGCATTGCGCACTCTGGCGTCCGCATTGCGCACTCTGGCGTCCGCATTGCGCACTCTGGCGTCCGCATTAAGCACTCTGGCGTCCGCATTGCGCACTCTGGCGTCCGCATTATGCACTCTCTCGTCCACATTGTGCGCTCTCTCGTCCACATGGTACACTCTGGCATCCACGTTGTACACACTCGCGTCCACATTATGCACTCTCGCGTCCGCATTGCGCACTCTGGCGTCCGCATTGCGCACTCTGGCGTCCGCATTGCGCACTCTGGCGTCCCCATTGCGCACTCTGGCGTCCACATTGCGCACTCTCTCGTCCACATTGCGCACTCTGGCGTCCACATTGCGCACTCTCTCGTCCACATTGCGCACTCTGGCGTCCCCATTGCACACTCTGGCGTCCCCATTGCGCACTCTGGCGTCCCCATTGCGCACTCTGGCGTCCACATTGCGCATTCTCTCGTCCACATTGCGCACTCTGGCGTCCACATTGCGCACTCTCTCGTCCACATTGCGCACTCTCTCGTCCACATTGCGCACTCTGGTGTCCACATTGCGCACTCTCTCGTCCACATTGCGCACTCTCTCGTCCACATTGCGCACTCTGGTGTCCACATTGCGCACTCTCTCGTCCACATTGCGCACTCTGGCGTCCACATTGCGCACTCTGGCGTCCGCATTGCGCACTCTGGCGTCCGCATTGCGCACTCTGGCGTCCGCATTGCGCACTCTGGCGTCCGCATTGCGCACTCTGGCGTCCGCATTGCGCACTCTGGCGTCCGCATTGCGCACTCTGGCGTCCGCATTGCGCACTCTCTCGTCCACATTGCGCACTCTGGCGTCCACATTGCGCACTCTCTCGTCCACATTGCGCACTCTCTCGTCCACATTGCGCACTCTCTCGTCCACATTGCGCACTCTGGCGTCCACATTGCGCACTCTGGCGTCCACATTGCGCACTCTGGCGTCCACATTGCGCACTCTCTCGTCCACATTGCGCACTCTCTCGTCCACATTGCGCACTCTGGCGTCCACATTGCGCACTCTGGCGTCCACATTGCGCACTCTGGCGTCCACATTGCGCACTCTGGCGTCCACATTGCGCACTCTCTCGTCCACATTGCGCACTCTCTCGTCCACATGGTACACTCTGGCATCCACATTGTACACACTCGCGTCCACATTATGCACTCTCGCGTCCACATTGCGCACTCTGGCGTCCGCATTGCGCACTCTGGCGTCCGCATTGCGCACTCTGGCGTCCGCATTGCGCACTATGGCGTCCGCATTGCGCACTCTGGCGTCCGCATTGCGCACTCTGGCGTCCGCATTGCGCACTCTGGCGTCCGCATTGCGCACTCTGGCGTCCGCATTGCGCACTCTGGCGTCCGCATTGCGCACTCTGGCGTCCGCATTGCGCACTCTGGCGTCCGCATTGCGCACTCTGGCGTCCGCATTGCGCACTCTGGCGTCCGCATTGCGCACTCTGGCGTCCGCATTGCGCACTCTGGCGTCCGCATTGCGCACTCTGGCGTCCGCATTATGCACTCTCTCGTCCACATTGTGCACTCTCTCGTCCACATGGTACACTCTGGCATCCACGTTGTACACACTCGCGTCCACATTATGCACTCTCGCGTCCACATTGCGCACTCTGGCGTCCACATTGCGCACTCTGGCGTCCACATTGCGCACTCTGGCGTCCACATTGCGCACTCTGGCGTCCACATTGCGCACTCTCTCGTCCACATTGCGCACTCTGGCGTCCACATTGCGCACTCTCTCGTCCACATTGCGCACTCTGGCGTCCACATTGCGCACTCTGGCGTCCACATTGCGCACTCTCTCGTCCACATTGCGCACTCTCTCGTCCACATTGCGCACTCTCTCGTCCACATGGTACACTCTGGCATCCACATTGCGCACTCTGGCGTCCACATTGCGCACTCTGGCGTCCACATTGCGCACTCTCTCGTCCACATGGTACACTCTGGCATCCACGTTGTACACACTCGCGTCCACATTATGCACTCTCGCGTCCACATTGCGCACTCTGGCGTCCACATTGCGCACTCTGGCGTCCACATTGCGCACTCTGGCGTCCACATTGCGCACTCTGGCGTCCACATTGCGCACTCTCTCGTCCACATTGCGCACTCTGGCGTCCACATTGCGCACTCTCTCGTCCACATTGCGCACTCTGGCGTCCACATTGCGCACTCTGGCGTCCACATTGCGCACTCTGGCGTCCACATTGCGCACTCTCTCGTCCACATTGCGCACTCTCTCGTCCACATTGCGCACTCTCTCGTCCACATGGTACACTCTGGCATCCACATTGCGCACTCTGGCGTCCACATTGCGCACTCTGGCGTCCACATTGCGCACTCTCTCGTCCACATGGTACACTCTGGCATCCACGTTGTACACACTCGCGTCCACATTATGCACTCTGGCGTCCACATTGCGCACTCTGGCGTCCACATTGCGCACTCTGGCGTCCACATTGCGCACTCTGGCGTCCACATTGCGCACTCTGGCGTCCACATTGCGCACTCTCTCGTCCACATTGCGCACTCTGGCGTCCACATTGCGCACTCTGGCGTCCACATTGTGCACTCTCTCGTCCACATGGTACACTCTGGCATCCACGTTGTACACACTCGCGTCCACATTATGCACTCTCGCGTCCACATTGCGCACTCTGGCGTCCACATTGCGCACTCTCTCGTCCACATTGCGCACTCTGGCGTCCACATTGCGCACTCTGGCGTCCACATTGTGCACTCTCTCGTCCACATGGTACACTCTGGCATCCACGTTGTACACACTCGCGTCCACATTATGCACTCTCGCGTCCACATTGCGCACTCTGGCGTCCACATTGCGCACTCTGGCGTCCACATTGCGCACTCTGGCGTCCACATTGCGCACTCTGGCGTCCACATTGCGCACTCTCTCGTCCACATTGCGCACTCTGGCGTCCACATTGCGCACTCTGGCGTCCACATTGTGCACTCTCTCGTCCACATGGTACACTCTGGCATCCACGTTGTACACACTCGCGTCCACATTATGCACTCTCGCGTCCACATTGCGCACTCTGGCGTCCACATTGCGCACTCTGGCGTCCACATTGCGCACTCTGGCGTCCACATTGCGCACTCTGGCGTCCACATTGCGCACTCTCTCGTCCACATTGCGCACTCTGGCGTCCACATTGCGCACTCTCTCGTCCACATTGCGCACTCTGGCGTCCACATTGCGCACTCTGGCGTCCACATTGCGCACTCTGGCGTCCACATTGCGCACTCTCTCGTCCACATTGCGCACTCTCTCGTCCACATTGCGCACTCTCTCGTCCACATGGTACACTCTGGCATCCACATTGCGCACTCTCTCGTCCACATGGTACACTCTGGCATCCACATTGCGCACTCTGGCGTCCACATTGCGCACTCTGGCGTCCACATTGCGCACTCTCTCGTCCACATTGCGCACTCTGGCGTCCACATTGCGCACTTTCTCGTCCACATTGCGCACTCTAGCATCCACATTGCGCACTCTCGCGTCCACATTGCGCACTCTCTCGTCCACATTGCGCACTCTCTCGTCCACATGGTACACTCTGGCGTCCACATTGCGCACTCTGGCGTCCACATTGCGCACTCTCTCGTCCACATTGTGCACTCTCTCGTCCACATGGTACACTCTGGCATCCACATTGTACACACTCGCGTCCACATTAAGCACTCTCGCGTCCACATTGCGCACTCTGGCGTCCACATTGCGCACTCTGGCGTCCACATTGCGCACTCTGGCGTCCACATTGCGCACTCTGGCGTCCACATTGCGCACTCTGGCGTCCACATTGCGCACTCTCTCGTCCACATTGCGCACTCTCTCGTCCACATTGCGCACTCTCTCGTCCACATTGCGCACTCTCTCGTCCACATTGCGCACTCTGGCGTCCGCATTGCGCACTCTGGCGTCCGCATTGCGCACTCTGGCGTCCGCATTGCGCACTCTGGCGTCCGCATTGCGCACTCTGGCGTCCGCATTGCGCACTCTGGCGTCCGCATTGCGCACTCTGGCGTCCGCATTGTGCGCTCTCTCGTCCACATGGTACACTCTGGCATCCACGTTGTACACACTCGCGTCCACATTACGCACTCTCGCGTCCGCATTGCGCACTCTGGCGTCCGCATTGCGCACTCTGGCGTCCGCATTGCGCACTCTGGCGTCCGCATTGCGCACTCTGGCGTCCCCATTGCGCACTCTGGCGTCCACATTGCGCACTCTCTCGTCCACATTGCGCACTCTGGCGTCCACATTGCGCACTCTCTCGTCCCCATTGCGCACTCTGGCGTCCCCATTGCGCACTCTGGCGTCCCCATTGCGCACTCTGGCGTCCACATTGCGCATTCTCTCGTCCACATTGCGCACTCTCTCGTCCACATGGTACACTCTGGCATCCACATTGCGCACTCTCTCGTCCACATTGTGCACTCTCTCGTCCACATGGTACACTCTGGCATCCACGTTGTACACACTCGCGTCCACATTATGCACTCTCGCGTCCGCATTGCGCACTCTGGCGTCCGCATTGCGCACTCTGGCGTCCGCATTGCGCACTCTGGCGTCCGCATTGCGCACTCTGGCGTCCACATTATGCACTCTCTCGTCCACATTGTGCACTCTCTCGTCCACATGGTACACTCTGGCATCCACGTTGTACACACTCGCGTCCACATTATGCACTCTCTCGTCCACATTGTGCACTCTGGCGTCCACATTGCGCACTCTGGCGTCCACATTGCGCACTCTCTCGTCCACATTGCGCACTCTGGCGTCCACATTGCGCACTCTGGCGTCCCCATTGCGCACTCTGGCGTCCCCATTGCGCACTCTGGCGTCCACATTGCGCACTCTGGCGTCCACATTGCGCACTCTCTCGTCCACATTGCGCACTCTGGCGTCCACATTGCGCACTCTGGCGTCCACATTGCGCACTCTCTCGTCCACATTGCGCACTCTGGCGTCCACATTGCGCACTCTGGTGTCCACATTGCGCACTCTGGTGTCCACATTGCGCACTCTGGCGTCCACATTGCACACTCTTGCGTCCACATTGCGCACTCTCTCGTCCACATTGCGCACTCTGGCGTCCACATTGCGCACTCTCTCGTCCACATGGTACACTCTGGCATCCACATTGCGCACTCTCTCGTCCACATTGCGCACTCTGGCGTCCACACGGTACACACTCGCGTCCACATTATGCACTCTCGCGTCCGCATTGCGCACTCTGGCGTCCGCATTGCGCACTCTGGCGTCCGCATTGCGCACTCTGGCGTCCACATTGCGCACTCTCTCGTCCACATTGCGCACTCTGGCGTCCACATTGCGCACTCTGGCGTCCCCATTGCGCACTCTGGCGTCCCCATTGCGCACTCTGGCGTCCACATTGCGCACTCTGGCGTCCACATTGCGCACTCTCTCGTCCACATTGCGCACTCTGGCATCCACATTGCGCACTCTGGTGTCCACATTGCGCACTCTGGCGTCCACATTGCGCACTCTTGCGTCCACATTGCGCACTCTCTCGTCCACATTGCGCACTCTGGCGTCCACATTGCGCACTCTCTCGTCCACATTATGCACTCTCTCGTCCACATTGTGCACTCTCTCGTCCACATGGTACACTCTGGCATCCACGTTGTACACACTCGCGTCCACATTATGCACTCTCGCGTCCGCATTGCGCACTCTGGCGTCCGCATTGCGCACTCTGGCGTCCGCATTGCGCACTCTGGCGTCCCCATTGCGCACTCTGGCGTCCACATTGCGCACTCTCTCGTCCACATTGCGCACTCTGGCGTCCACATTGCGCACTCTCTCGTCCACATTGCGCACTCTGGCGTCCCCATTGCACACTCTGGCGTCCCCATTGCGCACTCTGGCGTCCCCATTGCGCACTCTGGCGTCCACATTGCGCATTCTCTCGTCCACATTGCGCACTCTGGCGTCCACATTGCGCACTCTCTCGTCCACATTGCGCACTCTCTCGTCCACATTGCGCACTCTGGTGTCCACATTGCGCACTCTCTCGTCCACATTGCGCACTCTGGCGTCCACATTGCGCACTCTGGCGTCCACATTGCGCACTCTGGCGTCCGCATTGCGCACTCTGGCGTCCGCATTGCGCACTCTGGCGTCCGCATTGCGCACTCTGGCGTCCGCATTGCGCACTCTGGCGTCCGCATTGCGCACTCTGGCGTCCGCATTGCGCACTCTCTCGTCCACATTGCGCACTCTGGCGTCCACATTGCGCACTCTCTCGTCCACATTGCGCACTCTCTCGTCCACATTGCGCACTCTCTCGTCCACATTGCGCACTCTGGCGTCCACATTGCGCACTCTGGCGTCCACATTGCGCACTCTGGCGTCCACATTGCGCACTCTCTCGTCCACATTGCGCACTCTCTCGTCCACATGGTACACTCTGGCGTCCACATTGCGCACTCTGGCGTCCACATTGCGCACTCTGGCGTCCACATTGCGCACTCTGGCGTCCACATTGCGCACTCTGGCGTCCACATTGCGCACTCTCTCGTCCACATTGCGCACTCTCTCGTCCACATGGTACACTCTGGCATCCACATTGTACACACTCGCGTCCACATTATGCACTCTCGCGTCCACATTGCGCACTCTGGCGTCCGCATTGCGCACTCTGGCGTCCGCATTGCGCACTCTGGCGTCCGCATTGCGCACTCTGGCGTCCGCATTGCGCACTATGGCGTCCGCATTGCGCACTCTGGCGTCCGCATTGCGCACTCTGGCGTCCGCATTGCGCACTCTGGCGTCCGCATTGCGCACTCTGGCGTCCGCATTGCGCACTCTGGCGTCCGCATTGCGCACTCTGGCGTCCGCATTGCGCACTCTGGCGTCCGCATTGCGCACTCTGGCGTCCGCATTGCGCACTCTGGCGTCCGCATTGCGCACTCTCTCGTCCACATTGCGCACTCTCTCGTCCACATGGTACACTCTGGCATCCACGTTGTACACACTCGCGTCCACATTATGCACTCTCGCGTCCACATTGCGCACTCTGGCGTCCACATTGCGCACTCTGGCGTCCACATTGCGCACTCTGGCGTCCACATTGCGCACTCTCTCGTCCACATTGCGCACTCTGGCGTCCACATTGCGCACTCTCTCGTCCACATTGCGCACTCTGGCGTCCACATTGCGCACTCTGGCGTCCACATTGCGCACTCTGGCGTCCACATTGCGCACTCTCTCGTCCACATTGCGCACTCTCTCGTCCACATTGCGCACTCTCTCGTCCACATGGTACACTCTGGCATCCACATTGCGCACTCTGGCGTCCACATTGCGCACTCTGGCGTCCACATTGCGCACTCTCTCGTCCACATGGTACACTCTGGCATCCACGTTGTACACACTCGCGTCCACATTATGCACTCTCGCGTCCACATTGCGCACTCTGGCGTCCACATTGCGCACTCTGGCGTCCACATTGCGCACTCTGGCGTCCACATTGCGCACTCTGGCGTCCACATTGCGCACTCTGGCGTCCACATTGCGCACTCTCTCGTCCACATTGCGCACTCTGGCGTCCACATTGCGCACTCTGGCGTCCACATTGTGCACTCTCTCGTCCACATGGTACACTCTGGCATCCACGTTGTACACACTCGCGTCCACATTATGCACTCTCGCGTCCACATTGCGCACTCTGGCGTCCACATTGCGCACTCTCTCGTCCACATTGCGCACTCTGGCGTCCACATTGCGCACTCTGGCGTCCACATTGTGCACTCTCTCGTCCACATGGTACACTCTGGCATCCACGTTGTACACACTCGCGTCCACATTATGCACTCTCGCGTCCACATTGCGCACTCTGGCGTCCACATTGCGCACTCTGGCGTCCACATTGCGCACTCTGGCGTCCACATTGCGCACTCTCTCGTCCACATTGCGCACTCTGGCGTCCACATTGCGCACTCTGGCGTCCACATTGTGCACTCTCTCGTCCACATGGTACACTCTGGCATCCACGTTGTACACACTCGCGTCCACATTATGCACTCTCGCGTCCACATTGCGCACTCTGGCGTCCACATTGCGCACTCTGGCGTCCACATTGCGCACTCTGGCGTCCACATTGCGCACTCTGGCGTCCACATTGCGCACTCTCTCATCCACATTGCGCACTCTGGCGTCCACATTGCGCACTCTCTCGTCCACATTGCGCACTCTGGCGTCCACATTGCGCACTCTGGCGTCCACATTGCGCACTCTGGCGTCCACATTGCGCACTCTCTCGTCCACATTGCGCACTCTCTCGTCCACATTGCGCACTCTCTCGTCCACATGGTACACTCTGGCATCCACATTGCGCACTCTCTCGTCCACATGGTACACTCTGGCATCCACATTGCGCACTCTGGCGTCCACATTGCGCACTCTGGCGTCCACATTGCGCACTCTCTCGTCCACATTGCGCACTCTGGCGTCCACATTGCGCACTCTCTCGTCCACATTGCGCACTCTAGCATCCACATTGCGCACTCTCGCGTCCACATTGCGCACTCTCTCGTCCACATTGCGCACTCTCTCGTCCACATGGTACACTCTGGCGTCCACATTGCGCACTCTGGCGTCCACATTGCGCACTCTCTCGTCCACATTGTGCACTCTCTCGTCCACATGGTACACTCTGGCATCCACATTGTACACACTCGCGTCCACATTAAGCACTCTCGCGTCCACATTGCGCACTCTGGCGTCCACATTGCGCACTCTGGCGTCCACATTGCGCACTCTGGCGTCCACATTGCGCACTCTGGCGTCCACATTGCGCACTCTGGCGTCCACATTGCGCACTCTGGCGTCCACATTGCGCACTCTCTCGTCCACATTGCGCACTCTCTCGTCCACATTGCGCACTCTCTCGTCCACATTGCGCACTCTCTCGTCCACATTGCGCACTCTGGCGTCCGCATTGCGCACTCTGGCGTCCGCATTGCGCACTCTGGCGTCCGCATTGCGCACTCTGGCGTCCGCATTGCGCACTCTGGCGTCCGCATTGCGCACTCTGGCGTCCGCATTGCGCACTCTGGCGTCCGCATTGTGCGCTCTCTCGTCCACATGGTACACTCTGGCATCCACGTTGTACACACTCGCGTCCACATTACGCACTCTCGCGTCCGCATTGCGCACTCTGGCGTCCGCATTGCGCACTCTGGCGTCCGCATTGCGCACTCTGGCGTCCGCATTGCGCACTCTGGCGTCCGCATTGTGCGCTCTCTCGTCCACATGGTACACTCTGGCATCCACGTTGTACACACTCGCGTCCACATTACGCACTCTCGCGTCCGCATTGCGCACTCTGGCGTCCGCATTGCGCACTCTGGCGTCCGCATTGCGCACTCTGGCGTCCCCATTGCGCACTCTGGCGTCCACATTGCGCACTCTCTCGTCCACATTGCGCACTCTGGCGTCCACATTGCGCACTCTCTCGTCCACATTGCGCACTCTGGCGTCCCCATTGCACACTCTGGCGTCCCCATTGCGCACTCTGGCGTCCCCATTGCGCACTCTGGCGTCCACATTGCGCATTCTCTCGTCCACATTGCGCACTCTGGCGTCCACATTGCGCACTCTCTCGTCCACATTGCGCACTCTCTCGTCCACATTGCGCACTCTGGTGTCCACATTGCGCACTCTCTCGTCCACATTGCGCACTCTGGCGTCCGCATTGCGCACTCTGGCGTCCGCATTGCGCACTCTGGCGTCCGCATTGCGCACTCTGGCGTCCGCATTGCGCACTCTGGCGTCCGCATTGCGCACTCTGGCGTCCGCATTGCGCACTCTCTCGTCCACATTGCGCACTCTCTCGTCCACATTGCGCACTCTGGCGTCCACATTGCGCACTCTCTCGTCCACATTGCGCACTCTCTCGTCCACATTGCGCACTCTGGCGTCCACATTGCGCACTCTGGCGTCCACATTGCGCACTCTGGCGTCCACATTGCGCACTCTGGCGTCCACATTGCGCACTCTCTCGTCCACATTGCGCACTCTCTCGTCCACATGGTACACTCTGGCATCCACATTGTACACACTCGCGTCCACATTATGCACTCTCGCGTCCACATTGCGCACTCTGGCGTCCGCATTGCGCACTCTGGCGTCCGCATTGCGCACTCTGGCGTCCGCATTGCGCACTATGGCGTCCGCATTGCGCACTCTGGCGTCCGCATTGCGCACTCTGGCGTCCGCATTGCGCACTCTGGCGTCCGCATTGCGCACTCTGGCGTCCGCATTGCGCACTCTGGCGTCCGCATTAAGCACTCTGGCGTCCGCATTGCGCACTCTGGCGTCCGCATTGCGCACTCTGGCGTCCGCATTGCGCACTCTGGCGTCCGCATTGCGCACTCTGGCGTCCGCATTATGCACTCTCTCGTCCACATTGTGCACTCTCTCGTCCACATGGTACACTCTGGCGTCCACGTTGTACACACTCGCGTCCACATTATGCACTCTCGCGTCCACATTGCGCACTCTGGCGTCCACATTGCGCACTCTGGCGTCCACATTGCGCACTCTGGCGTCCACATTGCGCACTCTCTCGTCCACATTGCGCACTCTGGCGTCCACATTGCGCACTCTCTCGTCCACATTGCGCACTCTGGCGTCCACATTGCGCACTCTGGCGTCCACATTGCGCACTCTGGCGTCCACATTGCGCACTCTCTCGTCCACATTGCGCACTCTCTCGTCCACATTGCGCACTCTCTCGTCCACATGGTACACTCTGGCATCCACATTGCGCACTCTGGCGTCCACATTGCGCACTCTGGCGTCCACATTGCGCACTCTCTCGTCCACATGGTACACTCTGGCATCCACGTTGTACACACTCGCGTCCACATTATGCACTCTGGCGTCCACATTGCGCACTCTGGCGTCCACATTGCGCACTCTGGCGTCCACATTGCGCACTCTGGCGTCCACATTGCGCACTCTGGCGTCCACATTGCGCACTCTCTCGTCCACATTGCGCACTCTGGCGTCCACATTGCGCACTCTGGCGTCCACATTGTGCACTCTCTCGTCCACATGGTACACTCTGGCATCCACGTTGTACACACTCGCGTCCACATTATGCACTCTCGCGTCCACATTGCGCACTCTGGCGTCCACATTGCGCACTCTCTCGTCCACATTGCGCACTCTGGCGTCCACATTGCGCACTCTGGCGTCCACATTGTGCACTCTCTCGTCCACATGGTACACTCTGGCATCCACGTTGTACACACTCGCGTCCACATTATGCACTCTCGCGTCCACATTGCGCACTCTGGCGTCCACATTGCGCACTCTGGCGTCCACATTGCGCACTCTGGCGTCCACATTGCGCACTCTGGCGTCCACATTGCGCACTCTCTCGTCCACATTGCGCACTCTGGCGTCCACATTGCGCACTCTGGCGTCCACATTGTGCACTCTCTCGTCCACATGGTACACTCTGGCATCCACGTTGTACACACTCGCGTCCACATTATGCACTCTCGCGTCCACATTGCGCACTCTGGCGTCCACATTGCGCACTCTGGCGTCCACATTGCGCACTCTGGCGTCCACATTGCGCACTCTGGCGTCCACATTGCGCACTCTCTCGTCCACATTGCGCACTCTGGCGTCCACATTGCGCACTCTCTCGTCCACATTGCGCACTCTGGCGTCCACATTGCGCACTCTGGCGTCCACATTGCGCACTCTGGCGTCCACATTGCGCACTCTCTCGTCCACATTGCGCACTCTCTCGTCCACATTGCGCACTCTCTCGTCCACATGGTACACTCTGGCATCCACATTGCGCACTCTCTCGTCCACATGGTACACTCTGGCATCCACATTGCGCACTCTGGCGTCCACATTGCGCACTCTGGCGTCCACATTGCGCACTCTCTCGTCCACATTGCGCACTCTGGCGTCCACATTGCGCACTTTCTCGTCCACATTGCGCACTCTAGCATCCACATTGCGCACTCTCGCGTCCACATTGCGCACTCTCTCGTCCACATTGCGCACTCTCTCGTCCACATGGTACACTCTGGCGTCCACATTGCGCACTCTGGCGTCCACATTGCGCACTCTCTCGTCCACATTGTGCACTCTCTCGTCCACATGGTACACTCTGGCATCCACATTGTACACACTCGCGTCCACATTAAGCACTCTCGCGTCCACATTGCGCACTCTGGCGTCCACATTGCGCACTCTGGCGTCCACATTGCGCACTCTGGCGTCCACATTGCGCACTCTGGCGTCCACATTGCGCACTCTGGCGTCCACATTGCGCACTCTCTCGTCCACATTGCGCACTCTCTCGTCCACATTGCGCACTCTCTCGTCCACATTGCGCACTCTCTCGTCCACATTGCGCACTCTGGCGTCCGCATTGCGCACTCTGGCGTCCGCATTGCGCACTCTGGCGTCCCCATTGCGCACTCTGGCGTCCACATTGCGCACTCTCTCGTCCACATTGCGCACTCTGGCGTCCACATTGCGCACTCTCTCGTCCCCATTGCGCACTCTGGCGTCCCCATTGCGCACTCTGGCGTCCCCATTGCGCACTCTGGCGTCCACATTGCGCATTCTCTCGTCCACATTGCGCACTCTCTCGTCCACATGGTACACTCTGGCATCCACATTGCGCACTCTCTCGTCCACATTGTGCACTCTCTCGTCCACATGGTACACTCTGGCATCCACGTTGTACACACTCGCGTCCACATTATGCACTCTCGCGTCCGCATTGCGCACTCTGGCGTCCGCATTGCGCACTCTGGCGTCCGCATTGCGCACTCTGGCGTCCGCATTGCGCACTCTGGCGTCCACATTATGCACTCTCTCGTCCACATTGTGCACTCTCTCGTCCACATGGTACACTCTGGCATCCACGTTGTACACACTCGCGTCCACATTATGCACTCTCTCGTCCACATTGTGCACTCTGGCGTCCACATTGCGCACTCTGGCGTCCACATTGCGCACTCTCTCGTCCACATTGCGCACTCTGGCGTCCACATTGCGCACTCTGGCGTCCCCATTGCGCACTCTGGCGTCCCCATTGCGCACTCTGGCGTCCCCATTGCGCACTCTGGCGTCCACATTGCGCACTCTGGCGTCCACATTGCGCGCACTCTCGTCCACATTGCGCACTCTGGCATCCACATTGCGCACTCTGGCGTCCACATTGCGCACTCTGGTGTCCACATTGCGCACTCTGGCGTCCACATTGCACACTCTTGCGTCCACATTGCGCACTCTCTCGTCCACATTGCGCACTCTGGCGTCCACATTGCGCACTCTCTCGTCCACATGGTACACTCTGGCATCCACATTGCGCACTCTCTCGTCCACATTGCGCACTCTGGCGTCCACATTGCGCACTCTCTCGTCCACATTGCGCACTCTGGCGTCCACATGGTACACTCTGGCATCCACGTTGTACACACTCGCGTCCACATTATGCACTCTCGCGTCCGCATTGCGCACTCTGGCGTCCGCATTGCGCACTCTGGCGTCCGCATTGCGCACTCTGGCGTCCGCATTGCGCACTCTGGCGTCCACATTATGCACTCTCTCGTCCACATTGTGCACTCTCTCGTCCACATGGTACACTCTGGCATCCACGTTGTACACACTCGCGTCCACATTATGCACTCTCTCGTCCACATTGCGCACTCTGGCGTCCACATTGCGCACTCTGGCGTCCACATTGCGCACTCTCTCGTCCACATTGCGCACTCTGGCGTCCACATTGCGCACTCTGGCGTCCCCATTGCGCACTCTGGCGTCCCCATTGCGCACTCTGGCGTCCCCATTGCGCACTCTGGCGTCCACATTGCGCACTCTGGCGTCCACATTGCGCACTCTCTCGTCCACATTGCGCACTCTGGCGTCCACATTGCGCACTCTGGTGTCCACATTGCGCACTCTGGTGTCCACATTGCGCACTCTGGCGTCCACATTGCACACTCTTGCGTCCACATTGCGCACTCTCTCGTCCACATTGCGCACTCTGGCGTCCACATTGCGCACTCTCTCGTCCACATGGTACACTCTGGCATCCACATTGCGCACTCTCTCGTCCACATTGCGCACTCTGGCGTCCACACGGTACACACTCGCGTCCACATTATGCACTCTCGCGTCCGCATTGCGCACTCTGGCGTCCGCATTGCGCACTCTGGCGTCCGCATTGCGCACTCTGGCGTCCACATTGCGCACTCTCTCGTCCACATTGCGCACTCTGGCGTCCACATTGCGCACTCTGGCGTCCCCATTGCGCACTCTGGCGTCCGCATTGCGCACTCTGGCGTCCACATTGCGCACTCTCTCGTCCACATTGCGCACTCTGGCGTCCACATTGCGCACTCTGGCGTCCCCATTGCGCACTCTGGCGTCCCCATTGCGCACTCTGGCGTCCACATTGCGCACTCTGGCGTCCACATTGCGCACTCTCTCGTCCACATTGCGCACTCTGGCATCCACATTGCGCACTCTGGTGTCCACATTGCGCACTCTGGCGTCCACATTGCGCACTCTTGCGTCCACATTGCGCACTCTCTCGTCCACATTGCGCACTCTGGCGTCCACATTGTGCACTCTCTTGTCCACATGGTACACTCTGGCATCCACATTGCGCACTCTCTCGTCCACATTGCGCACTCTGGCGTCCACATTGCGCACTCTCTCGTCCACATTATGCACTCTCTCGTCCACATTGTGCACTCTCTCGTCCACATGGTACACTCTGGCATCCACGTTGTACACACTCGCGTCCACATTATGCACTCTCGCGTCCGCATTGCGCACTCTGGCGTCCGCATTGCGCACTCTGGCGTCCGCATTGCGCACTCTGGCGTCCGCATTGCGCACTCTGGCGTCCGCATTGCGCACTCTGGCGTCCACATTGCGCACTCTCTCGTCCACATTGCGCACTCTCTCGTCCACATTGCGCACTCTGGCGTCCACATTGCGCACTCTCTCGTCCACATTGCGCACTCTGGCGTCCACATTGCGCACTCTGGCGTCCCCATTGCGCACTCTGGCGTCCCCATTGCGCACTCTGGCGTCCCCATTGCGCACTCTGGCGTCCACATTGCGCACTCTCTCGTCCACATTGCGCACTCTGGCGTCCACATTGCGCACTCTCTCGTCCACATTGCGCACTCTGGCGTCCACATTGCGCACTCTCTCGTTCACATTGCGCACTCTGGCGTCCACATTGCGCACTCTCTCGTCCACATTGCGCACTCTGGCGTCCACATTGCGCACTCTCTCGTCCACATTGCGCACTCTGGCGTCCACATTGCGCACTCTGGCGTCCACATTGCGCACTCTGGCGTCCACATTGCGCACTCTGGCGTCCGCATTGCGCACTCTGGCGTCCACATTGCGCACTCTGGCGTCCGCATTGCGCACTCTGGCGTCCACATTGCGCACTCTCTCGTCCACATTGCGCACTCTGGCGTCCACATTGCGCACTCTCTCGTCCACATTGCGCACTCTGGCGTCCACATTGCGCACTCTCTCGTCCACATTGCGCACTCTCTCGTCCACATTGCGCACTCTCGCGTCCACATTGCGCACTCTGGCGTCCACATTGCGCACTCTGGCGTCCACATTGCGCACTCTGGCGTCCGCATTGCGCACTCTGGCGTCCGCATTGCGCACTCTGGCGTCCACATTGCGCACTCTCTCGTCCACATTGCGCACTCTCTCGTCCACATTGCGCACTCTCTCGTCCACATTGCGCACTCTGGCGTCCACATTGCGCACTCTGGCGTCCCCATTGCGCACTCTGGCGTCCACATTGCGCACTCTGGCGTCCCCATTGCGCACTCTGGCGTCCCCATTGCGCACTCTGGCGTCCACATTGCGCACTCTGGCGTCCCCATTGCGCACTCTGGCGTCCACATTGCGCACTCTGGCGTCCACATTGCGCACTCTGGCGTCCACATTGCGCACTCTGGCGTCCCCATTGCGCACTCTGGCGTCCCCATTGCGCACTCTGGCGTCCACATTGCGCACTCTCTCGTCCACATTGCGCACTCTCTCGTCCACATTGCGCACTCTGGCGTCCACAGTGCGCACTCTCTCGTCCACATTGCGCACTCTGGCGTCCACATTGCGCACTCTGGCGTCCACATTGCGCACTCTGGCGTCCACATTGCGCACTCTCTCGTCCACATTGCGCACTCTCTCGTCCACATTGCGCACTCTGGCGTCCACATTGCGCACTCTGGCGTCCACATTGCGCACTCTCTCGTCCACATTGCGCACTCTGGCGTCCACATTGCGCACTCTGGCGTCCACATTGCGCACTCTGGCGTCCCCATTGCGCACTCTGGCGTCTACATTGCGCACTCTCTCGTCCACATTGCGCACTCTCTCGTCCACGTTGCGCACTCTGGCGTCCACATTGCGCACTCTGGTGTCCACATTGCGCACTCTGGCGTCCACATTGCGCACTCTCTCGTCCACATGGTACACTCTGGCATCCACATTGCGCACTCTCTCGTCCACATTGCGCACTCTGGCGTCCACATTGCGCACTCTGGCGTCCGCATTGCGCACTCTGGCGTCCGCATTGCGCACTCTCGCGTCCACATTGCGCACTCTGGCGTCCGCATTGCGCACTCTGGCGTCCGCATTGCGCACTCTGGCGTCCGCATTGCGCACTCTGGCGTCCGCATTGCGCACTCTGGCGTCCGCATTGCGCACTCTGGCGTCCGCATTGCGCACTCTGGCGTCCGCATTGCGCACTCTGGCGTCCGCATTGCGCACTCTGGCGTCCGCATTGCGCACTCTGGCGTCCGCATTGCGCACTCTGGCGTCCGCATTGCGCACTCTGGCGTCCGCATTGCGCACTCTGGCGTCCGCATTGCGCACTCTGGCGTCCGCATTGCGCACTCTGGCGTCCGCATTGCGCACTCTGGCGTCCGCATTGCGCACTCTGGCGTCCGCATTATGCACTCTCTCGTCCACATTGCGCACTCTCTCGTCCGCATTGCGCACTCTCTCGTCCACATTGCGCACTCTGGCGTCCACATTGCGCACTCTGGCGTCCACATTGCGCACTCTGGCGTCCACATTGCGCACTCTGGCGTCCACATTGTGCACTCTGGCGTCCACATTGCGCACTCTCTCGTCCACATTGCGCACTCTGGCATCCACATTGTGCACTCTCTCGTCCACATGGTACACTCTGGCATCCACGTTGTACACACTCGCGTCCACATTATGCACTCTCTCGTCCACATTGCGCACTCTGGCGTCCACATTGCGCACTCTCTCGTCCACATTGCGCACTCTGGCGTCCACATTGCGCACTCTGGCGTCCCCATTGCGCACTCTGGCGTCCACATTGCGCACTCTGGCGTCCACATTGCGCACTCTGGCGTCCACATTGCGCACTCTGGCGTCCACATTGCGCACTCTGGCGTCCACATTGCGCACTCTGGCGTCCACATTGCGCACTCTTGCGTCCACATTGCGCACTCTCTCGTCCACATTGCGCACTCTGGCGTCCACATTGCGCACTCTCTCGTCCACATGGTACACTCTGGCATCCACGTTGTACACACTCGCGTCCACATTATGCACTCTCTCGTCCACATTGTGCACTCTGGCGTCCACATTGCGCACTCTGGCGTCCACATTGCGCACTCTCTCGTCCACATTGCGCACTCTCTCGTCCACATTGCGCACTCTCTCGTCCACATGGTACACTCTGGCATCCACGTTGTACACACTCGCGTCCACATTATGCACTCTCGCGTCCGCATTGCGCACTCTGGCGTCCGCATTGCGCACTCTGGCGTCCACATTGCGCACTCTCTCGTCCACATTGCGCACTCTGGCGTCCACATTGCGCACTCTGGCGTCCACATTGCGCACTCTGGCGTCCACATTGCGCACTCTGGCGTCCACATTGCGCACTCTGGCGTCCACATTGCGCACTCTGGCGTCCACATTGCGCACTCTGGCGTCCACATTGCGCACTCTGGCGTCCACATTGCGCACTCTGGCGTCCACATTGCGCACTCTCTCGTCCACATTGCGCACTCTGGCGTCCACATTGCGCACTCTCTCGTCCACATGGTACACTCTGGCATCCACGTTGTACACACTCGCGTCCACATTATGCACTCTCGCGTCCGCATTGCGCACTCTGGCGTCCGCATTGCGCACTCTGGCGTCCGCATTGCGCACTCTGGCGTCCGCATTGCGCACTCTGGCGTCCGCATTGCGCACTCTGGCGTCCGCATTGCGCACTCTGGCGTCCGCATTGCGCACTCTGGCGTCCGCATTGCGCACTCTGGCGTCCGCATTATGCACTCTGGCGTCCGCATTGCGCACTCTGGCGTCCGCATTAAGCGCACTCTGGCGTCCGCATTGCGCACTCTCTCGTCCACATTGCGCACTCTGGCGTCCACATTGCGCACTCTGGCGTCCACATTGCGCACTCTGGCGTCCACATTGCGCACTCTGGCGTCCACATTGTGCACTCTGGCGTCCACATTGCGCACTCTCTCGTCCACATTGCGCACTCTGGCATCCACATTGTGCACTCTCTCGTCCACATGGTACACTCTGGCATCCACGTTGTACACACTCGCGTCCACATTATGCACTCTCTCGTCCACATTGCGCACTCTGGCGTCCACATTGCGCACTCTCTCGTCCACATTGCGCACTCTGGCGTCCACATTGCGCACTCTGGCGTCCCCATTGCGCACTCTGGCGTCCACATTGCGCACTCTGGCGTCCACATTGCGCACTCTGGCGTCCACATTGCGCACTCTGGCGTCCACATTGCGCACTCTGGCGTCCACATTGCGCACTCTGGCGTCCACATTGCGCACTCTCGCGTCCACATTGCGCACTCTCTCGTCCACATTGCGCACTCTGGCGTCCACATTGCGCACTCTGGCATCCACGTTGTACACACTCGCGTCCACATTATGCACTCTCTCGTCCACATTGTGCACTCTGGCGTCCACATTGCGCACTCTGGCGTCCACATTGCGCACTCTCTCGTCCACATTGCGCACTCTCTCGTCCACATTGTGCACTCTCTCGTCCACATGGTACACTCTGGCATCCACGTTGTACACACTCGCGTCCACATTATGCACTCTCGCGTCCGCATTGCGCACTCTGGCGTCCGCATTGCGCACTCTGGCGTCCACATTGTGCACTCTCTCGTCCACATTGTGCACTCTCTCGTCCACATTGCGCACTCTGGCGTCCACATTGCGCACTCTGGCGTCCACATTGCGCACTCTGGCGTCCACATTGTGCACTCTGGCGTCCACATTGCGCACTCTCTCGTCCACATTGCGCACTCTGGCGTCCACATTATGCACTCTCTCGTCCACATTATGCACTCTCGCGTCCGCATTGCGCACTCTGGCGTCCGCATTGCGCACTCTGGCGTCCGCATTGCGCACTCTGGCGTCCGCATTGCGCACTCTGGCGTCCCCATTGCGCACTCTGGCGTCCCCATTGCGCACTCTGGCGTCCCCATTGCGCACTCTGGCGTCCACATTGCGCACTCTCTCATCCACATTGCGCACTCTCTCGTCCACATTGTGCACTCTGGCGTCCACATTGCGCACTCTGGCGTCCACATTGCGCACTCTGGCGTCCACATTGCGCACTCTGGCGTCCACATTGCGCACTCTGGCGTCCACATTGCGCACTCTTGCGTCCACATTGCGCACTCTCTCGTCCACATTGCGCACTCTGGCGTCCACATTGCGCACTCTCTCGTCCACATGGTACACTCTGGCATCCACATTGCGCACTCTGGCGTCCCCATTGCGCACTCTGGCGTCCCCATTGCGCACTCTGGCGTCCCCATTGTGCACTCTGGCGTCCCCATTGTGCACTCTGGCGTCCCCATTGCGCACTCTGGCGTCCCCATTGCGCACTCTGGCGTCCCCATTGCGCACTCTGGCGTCCCCATTGCGCACTCTGGCGTTCACATTGCGCACTCTCTCGTCCACATTGCGCACTCTCTCATCCACATTGCGCACTCTGGCATCCACATTGCGCGCACTGGCGTCCACATTGCGCACTCTGGCGTCCACATTGCGCACTCTGGCGTCCACATTGCGCACTCTGGCGTCCACATTGAGCACTCTGGCGTCCACATTATGCACTCTCTCGTCCACATTGTGCACTCTCTCGTCCACATGGTACACTCTGGCATCCACGTTGTACACACTCGCGTCCACATTATGCACTCTCGCGTCCGCATTGCGCACTCTGGCGTCCGCATTGCGCACTCTGGCGTCCGCATTGCGCACTCTGGCGTCCGCATTGCGCACTCTGGCGTCCGCATTATGCACTCTCTCGTCCACATTGTGCACTCTCTCGTCCACATGGTACACTCTGGCATCCACGTTGTACACACTCGCGTCCACATTATGCACTCTCTCGTCCACATTGTGCACTCTGGCGTCCACATTGCGCACTCTGGCGTCCACATTGCGCACTCTCTCGTCCACATTGCGCACTCTGGCGTCCCCATTGCGCACTCTGGCGTCCCCATTGCGCACTCTGGCGTCCCCATTGCGCACTCTGGCGTCCCCATTGCGCACTCTCTCGTCCACATTGCGCACTCTGGCGTCCACATTATGCACTCTCTCGTCCACATTATGCACTCTCGCGTCCGCATTGCGCACTCTGGCGTCCGCATTGCGCACTCTGGCGTCCGCATTGCGCACTCTGGCGTCCGCATTGCGCACTCTGGCGTCCGCATTGCGCACTCTGGCGTCCGCATTGCGCACTCTGGCGTCCGCATTGCGCACTCTGGCGTCCCCATTGCGCACTCTGGCATCCGCATTGCGCACTCTGGCGTCCGCATTGCGCACTCTCTCGTCCACATTGCGCACTCTCTCGTCCACATTGCGCACTCTGGCATCCACATTGCGCGCACTGGCGTCCACATTGCGCACTCTGGCGTCCACATTGCGCAATCTGGCGTCCACATTGCGCACTCTGGCGTCCACATTGCGCACTCTGGCGTCCACATTATGCACTCTCTCGTCCACATTGTGCACTCTCTCGTCCACATGGTACACTCTGGCATCCACGTTGTACACACTCGCGTCCACATTATGCACTCTCGCGTCCGCATTGCGCACTCTGGCGTCCGCATTGCGCACTCTGGCGTCCGCATTGCGCACTCTGGCGTCCGCATTGCGCACTCTGGCGTCCGCATTATGCACTCTCTCGTCCACATTGTGCACTCTCTCGTCCACATGGTACACTCTGGCATCCACGTTGTACACACTCGCGTCCACATTATGCACTCTCGCGTCCCCATTGCGCACTCTGGCGTCCGCATTGCGCACTCTGGCGTCCCCATTGCGCACTCTGGCGTCCACATTGCGCACTCTGGCGTCCACATTGCGCACTCTGGCCTCCCCATTGCGCACTCTGGCGTCCCCATTGCGCACTCTGGCGTCTCCATTGCGCACTCTGGCGTCCACATTGCGCACTCTCTCGTCCACATTGCGCACTCTCTCGTCCACATTGCGCACTCTGGCGTCCACATTGCGCACTCTGGCGTCCACATTGCGCACTCTGGCGTCCACATTGCGCACTCTGGCGTCCACATTGCGCACTCTTGCGTCCACATTGCGCACTCTCTCGTCCACATTGCCCACTCTGGCGTCCACATTGCGCACTCTCTCGTCCACATGGTACACTCTGGCATCCACATTGCGCACTCTGGCGTCCCCATTGCGCACTCTGGCGTCCCCATTGCGCACTCTGGCGTCCCCATTGCGCACTCTGGCGTCCCCATTGCGCACTCTGGCGTCCCCATTGCGCACTCTCTCGTCCACATTGCGCACTCTCTCATCCACATTGCGCACTCTGGCATCCACATTGCGCGCACTGGCGTCCACATTGCGCACTCTGGCGTCCACATTGCGCACTCTGGCGTCCACATTGCGCACTCTGGCGTCCACATTGCGCACTCTGGCGTCCACATTGTGCACTCTCTCGTCCACATTGTGCACTCTCTCGTCCACATGGTACACTCTGGCATCCACGTTGTACACACTCGCGTCCACATTATGCACTCTCGCGTCCGCATTGCGCACTCTGGCGTCCGCATTGCGCACTCTGGCGTCCGCATTGCGCACTCTGGCGTCCGCATTGCGCACTCTGGCGTCCGCATTATGCACTCTCTCGTCCACATTGTGCACTCTGGCATCCACATTGCGCACTCTGGCGTCCACATTGCGCACTCTGGCGTCCACATTGCGCACTCTGGCGTCCCCATTGCGCACTCTGGCGTCCCCATTGCGCACTCTGGCGTCCCCATTGCGCACTCTGGCGTCCACATTGCGCACTCTCTCGTCCACATTGCGCACTCTGGCGTCCACATTGCGCACTCTCTCGTCCACATTGCGCACTCTGGCGTCCACATTGCGCACTCTCTCGTTCACATTGCGCACTCTGGCGTCCACATTGCGCACTCTCTCGTCCACATTGCGCACTCTGGCGTCCACATTGCGCACTCTCTCGTCCACATTGCGCACTCTGGCGTCCACATTGCGCACTCTGGCGTCCACATTGCGCACTCTGGCGTCCACATTGCGCACTCTGGCGTCCGCATTGCGCACTCTGGCGTCCACATTGCGCACTCTGGCGTCCACATTGCGCACTCTGGCGTCCCCATTGCGCACTCTGGCGTCCCCATTGCGCACTCTGGCGTCCCCATTGCGCACTCTGGCGTCCACATTGCGCACTCTCTCGTCCACATTGCGCACTCTGGCGTCCACATTGCGCACTCTCTCGTCCACATTGCGCACTCTGGCGTCCACATTGCGCACTCTCTCGTTCACATTGCGCACTCTGGCGTCCACATTGCGCACTCTCTCGTCCACATTGCGCACTCTGGCGTCCACATTGCGCACTCTCTCGTCCACATTGCGCACTCTGGCGTCCACATTGCGCACTCTGGCGTCCACATTGCGCACTCTGGCGTCCACATTGCGCACTCTGGCGTCCGCATTGCGCACTCTGGCGTCCACATTGCGCACTCTGGCGTCCGCATTGCGCACTCTGGCGTCCACATTGCGCACTCTCTCGTCCACATTGCGCACTCTGGCGTCCACATTGCGCACTCTCTCGTCCACATTGCGCACTCTGGCGTCCACATTGCGCACTCTCTCGTCCACATTGCGCACTCTCTCGTCCACATTGCGCACTCTCTCGTCCACATTGCGCACTCTGGCGTCCACATTGCGCACTCTGGCGTCCCCATTGCGCACTCTGGCGTCCACATTGCGCACTCTCTCGTCCACATTGCGCACTCTCTCGTCCACATTGCGCACTCTGGCGTCCACAGTGCGCACTCTCTCGTCCACATTGCGCACTCTGGCGTCCACATTGCGCACTCTGGCGTCCACATTGCGCACTCTGGCGTCCACATTGCGCACTCTCTCGTCCACATTGCGCACTCTCTCGTCCACATTGCGCACTCTGGCGTCCACATTGCGCACTCTGGCGTCCACATTGCGCACTCTCTCGTCCACATTGCGCACTCTGGCGTCCACATTGCGCACTCTGGCGTCCACATTGCGCACTCTCTCGTCCACATTGCGCACTCTGGCGTCCACATTGCGCACTCTGGCGTCCCCATTGCGCACTCTGGCGTCTACATTGCGCACTCTCTCGTCCACATTGCGCACTCTCTCGTCCACGTTGCGCACTCTGGCGTCCACATTGCGCACTCTGGTGTCCACATTGCGCACTCTGGCGTCCACATTGCGCACTCTTGCGTCCACATTGCGCACTCTCTCGTCCACATTGCCCACTCTGGCGTCCACATTGCGCACTCTCTCGTCCACATGGTACACTCTGGCATCCACATTGCGCACTCTGGCGTCCCCATTGCGCACTCTGGCGTCCCCATTGCGCACTCTGGCGTCCCCATTGCGCACTCTGGCGTCCCCATTGCGCACTCTGGCGTCCCCATTGCGCACTCTGGCGTCCCCATTGCGCACTCTCTCGTCCACATTGCGCACTCTCTCATCCACATTGCGCACTCTGGCATCCACATTGCGCGCACTGGCGTCCACATTGCGCACTCTGGCGTCCACATTGCGCACTCTGGCGTCCACATTGCGCACTCTGGCGTCCACATTGCGCACTCTGGCGTCCACATTGTGCACTCTCTCGTCCACATTGTGCACTCTCTCGTCCACATGGTACACTCTGGCATCCACGTTGTACACACTCGCGTCCACATTATGCACTCTCGCGTCCGCATTGCGCACTCTGGCGTCCGCATTGCGCACTCTGGCGTCCGCATTGCGCACTCTGGCGTCCGCATTGCGCACTCTGGCGTCCGCATTATGCACTCTCTCGTCCACATTGTGCACTCTGGCATCCACATTGCGCACTCTGGCGTCCACATTGCGCACTCTGGCGTCCACATTGCGCACTCTGGCGTCCCCATTGCGCACTCTGGCGTCCCCATTGCGCACTCTGGCGTCCCCATTGCGCACTCTGGCGTCCACATTGCGCACTCTCTCGTCCACATTGCGCACTCTGGCGTCCACATTGCGCACTCTCTCGTCCACATTGCGCACTCTGGCGTCCACATTGCGCACTCTCTCGTTCACATTGCGCACTCTGGCGTCCACATTGCGCACTCTCTCGTCCACATTGCGCACTCTGGCGTCCACATTGCGCACTCTCTCGTCCACATTGCGCACTCTGGCGTCCACATTGCGCACTCTGGCGTCCACATTGCGCACTCTGGCGTCCACATTGCGCACTCTGGCGTCCGCATTGCGCACTCTGGCGTCCACATTGCGCACTCTGGCGTCCACATTGCGCACTCTGGCGTCCCCATTGCGCACTCTGGCGTCCCCATTGCGCACTCTGGCGTCCCCATTGCGCACTCTGGCGTCCACATTGCGCACTCTCTCGTCCACATTGCGCACTCTGGCGTCCACATTGCGCACTCTCTCGTCCACATTGCGCACTCTGGCGTCCACATTGCGCACTCTCTCGTTCACATTGCGCACTCTGGCGTCCACATTGCGCACTCTCTCGTCCACATTGCGCACTCTGGCGTCCACATTGCGCACTCTCTCGTCCACATTGCGCACTCTGGCGTCCACATTGCGCACTCTGGCGTCCACATTGCGCACTCTGGCGTCCACATTGCGCACTCTGGCGTCCGCATTGCGCACTCTGGCGTCCACATTGCGCACTCTGGCGTCCGCATTGCGCACTCTGGCGTCCACATTGCGCACTCTCTCGTCCACATTGCGCACTCTGGCGTCCACATTGCGCACTCTCTCGTCCACATTGCGCACTCTGGCGTCCACATTGCGCACTCTCTCGTCCACATTGCGCACTCTCTCGTCCACATTGCGCACTCTCTCGTCCACATTGCGCACTCTCTCGTCCACATTGCGCACTCTGGCGTCCACATTGCGCACTCTGGCGTCCCCATTGCGCACTCTGGCGTCCACATTGCGCACTCTCTCGTCCACATTGCGCACTCTCTCGTCCACATTGCGCACTCTGGCGTCCACAGTGCGCACTCTCTCGTCCACATTGCGCACTCTGGCGTCCACATTGCGCACTCTGGCGTCCACATTGCGCACTCTGGCGTCCACATTGCGCACTCTCTCGTCCACATTGCGCACTCTCTCGTCCACATTGCGCACTCTGGCGTCCACATTGCGCACTCTGGCGTCCACATTGCGCACTCTCTCGTCCACATTGCGCACTCTGGCGTCCACATTGCGCACTCTGGCGTCCACATTGCGCACTCTCTCGTCCACATTGCGCACTCTGGCGTCCACATTGCGCACTCTGGCGTCCCCATTGCGCACTCTGGCGTCTACATTGCGCACTCTCTCGTCCACATTGCGCACTCTCTCGTCCACGTTGCGCACTCTGGCGTCCACATTGCGCACTCTGGTGTCCACATTGCGCACTCTGGCGTCCACATTGCGCACTCTCTCGTCCACATGGTACACTCTGGCATCCACATTGCGCACTCTCTCGTCCACATTGCGCACTCTGGCGTCCACATTGCGCACTCTCTCGTCCACATTATGCACTCTCTCGTCCACATTGTGCACTCTCTCGTCCACATGGTGCACTCTGGCATCCACGTTGTACACACTCGCGTCCACATTATGCACTCTCGCGTCCGCATTGCGCACTCTGGCGTCCGCATTGCGCACTCTGGCGTCCGCATTGCGCACTCTGGCGTCCCCATTGCGCACTCTGGCGTCCGCATTGCGCACTCTGGCGTCCCCATTGCGCACTCTGGCGTCCACATTGCGCACTCTCTCGTCCACATTGCGCACTCTGGCGTCCACATTGCGCACTCTCTCGTCCACATTGCGCACTCTGGCGTCCCCATTGCACACTCTGGCGTCCCCATTGCGCACTGTGGCGTCCCCATTGCGCACTCTGGCGTCCACATTGCGCATTCTCTCGTCCACATTGCGCACTCTGGCGTCCACATTGCGCACTCTCTCGTCCACATTGCGCACTCTCTCGTCCACATTGCGCACTCTGGTGTCCACATTGCGCACTCTCTCGTCCACATTGCGCACTCTGGCGTCCACATTGCGCACTCTGGCGTCCACATTGCGCACTCTGGCGTCCGCATTGCGCACTCTGGCGTCCGCATTGCGCACTCTGGCGTCCGCATTGCGCACTCTGGCGTCCGCATTGCGCACTCTGGCGTCCGCATTGCGCACTCTCTCGTCCACATTGCGCACTCTGGCGTCCACATTGCGCACTCTGGCGTCCGCATTGCGCACTCTGGCGTCCACATTGCGCACTCTCTCGTCCACATTGCGCACTCTCTCGTCCACATGGTACACTCTGGCGTCCACATTGCGCACTCTGGCGTCCACATTGCGCACTCTGGCGTCCACATTGCGCACTCTGGCGTCCACATTGCGCACTCTGGCGTCCACATTGCGCACTCTCTCGTCCACATTGCGCACTCTCTCGTCCACATGGTACACTCTGGCGTCCACATTGCGCACTCTGGCGTCCACATTGCGCACTCTGGCGTCCACATTGCGCACTCTGGCGTCCACATTGCGCACTCTGGCGTCCACATTGCGCACTCTGGCGTCCACATTGCGCACTCTGGCGTCCACATTGCGCACTCTCTCGTCCACATTGCGCACTCTCTCGTCCACATGGTACACTCTGGCATCCACATTGTACACACTCGCGTCCACATTATGCACTCTCGCGTCCACATTGCGCACTCTGGCGTCCGCATTGCGCACTCTGGCGTCCGCATTGCGCACTCTGGCGTCCGCATTGCGCACTCTGGCGTCCGCATTGCGCACTCTGGCGTCCGCATTGCGCACTCTGGCGTCCGCATTGCGCACTCTGGCGTCCGCATTGCGCACTCTGGCGTCCGCATTGCGCACTCTGGCGTCCGCATTGCGCACTCTCTCGTCCACATTGTGCGCTCTCTCGTCCACATGGTACACTCTGGCATCCACGTTGTACACACTCGCGTCCACATTATGCACTCTCGCGTCCGCATTGCGCACTCTGGCGTCCGCATTGCGCACTCTGGCGTCCGCATTGCGCACTCTGGCATCCCCATTGCGCACTCTGGCGTCCACATTGCGCACTCTCTCGTCCACATTGCGCACTCTGGCGTCCACATTGCGCACTCTCTCGTCCACATTGCGCACTCTGGCGTCCCCATTGCACACTCTGGCGTCCCCATTGCGCACTCTGGCGTCCCCATTGCGCACTCTGGCGTCCCCATTGCGCACTCTGGCGTCCACATTGCGCATTCTCTCGTCCACATTGCGCACTCTCTCGTCCACATTGCGCACTCTGGTGTCCCCATTGCGCACTCTGGCGTCCCCATTGCGCACTCTGGCGTCCACATTGCGCACTCTCTCGTCCACATTGCGCACTCTCTCGTCCACATTGCGCACTCTGGTGTCCACATTGCGCACTCTCTCGTCCACATTGCGCACTCTGGCGTCCACATTGCGCACTCTGGCGTCCACATTGCGCACTCTGGCGTCCACATTGCGCACTCTGGCGTCCACATTGCGCACTCTGGCGTCCACATTGCGCACTCTCTCGTCCACATTGCGCACTCTCTCGTCCACATGGTACACTCTGGCATCCACATGGTACACTCTGGCATCCACATTGTACACACTCGCGTCCACATTGCGCACTCTGGTGTCCACATTGCGCACTCTGGCGTCCGCATTGCGCACTCTGGCGTCCGCATTGCGCACTCTGGCGTCCGCATTGCGCACTCTGGCGTCCGCATTGCGCACTCTGGCGTCCCCATTGCGCACTCTGGCGTCCACATTGCGCACTCTCTCGTCCACATTGCGCACTCTCTCGTCCACATTGCGCACTCTGGTGTCCACATTGCGCACTCTCTCGTCCACATTGCGCACTCTGGCGTCCACATTGCGCACTCTGGCGTCCACATTGCGCACTCTGGCGTCCACATTGCGCACTCTGGCGTCCACATTGCGCACTCTGGCGTCCACATTGCGCACTCTCTCGTCCACATTGCGCACTCTCTCGTCCACATGGTACACTCTGGCATCCACATTGTACACACTCGCGTCCACATTATGCACTCTCGCGTCCACATTGCGCACTCTGGCGTCCGCATTGCGCACTCTGGCGTCCGCATTGCGCACTCTGGCGTCCGCATTGCGCACTATGGCGTCCGCATTGCGCACTCTGGCGTCCGCATTGCGCACTCTGGCGTCCGCATTGCGCACTCTGGCGTCCGCATTAAGCACTCTGGCGTCCGCATTGCGCACTCTGGCGTCCGCATTATGCACTCTCTCGTCCACATTGTGCGCTCTCTCGTCCACATGGTACACTCTGGCATCCACGTTGTACACACTCGCGTCCACATTATGCACTCTCGCGTCCGCATTGCGCACTCTGGCGTCCGCATTGCGCACTCTGGCGTCCGCATTGCGCACTCTGGCGTCCCCATTGCGCACTCTGGCGTCCACATTGCGCACTCTCTCGTCCACATTGCGCACTCTGGCGTCCACATTGCGCACTCTCTCGTCCACATTGCGCACTCTGGCGTCCCCATTGCACACTCTGGCGTCCCCATTGCGCACTCTGGCGTCCCCATTGCGCACTCTGGCGTCCACATTGCGCATTCTCTCGTCCACATTGCGCACTCTGGCGTCCACATTGCGCACTCTCTCGTCCACATTGCGCACTCTCTCGTCCACATTGCGCACTCTGGTGTCCACATTGCGCACTCTCTCGTCCACATTGCGCACTCTCTCGTCCACATTGCGCACTCTGGTGTCCACATTGCGCACTCTCTCGTCCACATTGCGCACTCTGGCGTCCACATTGCGCACTCTGGCGTCCGCATTGCGCACTCTGGCGTCCGCATTGCGCACTCTGGCGTCCGCATTGCGCACTCTGGCGTCCGCATTGCGCACTCTGGCGTCCGCATTGCGCACTCTGGCGTCCGCATTGCGCACTCTGGCGTCCGCATTGCGCACTCTCTCGTCCACATTGCGCACTCTGGCGTCCACATTGCGCACTCTCTCGTCCACATTGCGCACTCTCTCGTCCACATTGCGCACTCTCTCGTCCACATTGCGCACTCTGGCGTCCACATTGCGCACTCTGGCGTCCACATTGCGCACTCTGGCGTCCACATTGCGCACTCTCTCGTCCACATTGCGCACTCTCTCGTCCACATTGCGCACTCTGGCGTCCACATTGCGCACTCTGGCGTCCACATTGCGCACTCTGGCGTCCACATTGCGCACTCTGGCGTCCACATTGCGCACTCTCTCGTCCACATTGCGCACTCTCTCGTCCACATGGTACACTCTGGCATCCACATTGTACACACTCGCGTCCACATTATGCACTCTCGCGTCCACATTGCGCACTCTGGCGTCCGCATTGCGCACTCTGGCGTCCGCATTGCGCACTCTGGCGTCCGCATTGCGCACTATGGCGTCCGCATTGCGCACTCTGGCGTCCGCATTGCGCACTCTGGCGTCCGCATTGCGCACTCTGGCGTCCGCATTGCGCACTCTGGCGTCCGCATTGCGCACTCTGGCGTCCGCATTGCGCACTCTGGCGTCCGCATTGCGCACTCTGGCGTCCGCATTGCGCACTCTGGCGTCCGCATTGCGCACTCTGGCGTCCGCATTGCGCACTCTGGCGTCCGCATTGCGCACTCTGGCGTCCGCATTGCGCACTCTGGCGTCCGCATTATGCACTCTCTCGTCCACATTGTGCACTCTCTCGTCCACATGGTACACTCTGGCATCCACGTTGTACACACTCGCGTCCACATTATGCACTCTCGCGTCCACATTGCGCACTCTGGCGTCCACATTGCGCACTCTGGCGTCCACATTGCGCACTCTGGCGTCCACATTGCGCACTCTGGCGTCCACATTGCGCACTCTCTCGTCCACATTGCGCACTCTGGCGTCCACATTGCGCACTCTCTCGTCCACATTGCGCACTCTGGCGTCCACATTGCGCACTCTGGCGTCCACATTGCGCACTCTCTCGTCCACATTGCGCACTCTCTCGTCCACATTGCGCACTCTCTCGTCCACATGGTACACTCTGGCATCCACATTGCGCACTCTGGCGTCCACATTGCGCACTCTGGCGTCCACATTGCGCACTCTCTCGTCCACATGGTACACTCTGGCATCCACGTTGTACACACTCGCGTCCACATTATGCACTCTCGCGTCCACATTGCGCACTCTGGCGTCCACATTGCGCACTCTGGCGTCCACATTGCGCACTCTGGCGTCCACATTGCGCACTCTGGCGTCCACATTGCGCACTCTCTCGTCCACATTGCGCACTCTGGCGTCCACATTGCGCACTCTCTCGTCCACATTGCGCACTCTGGCGTCCACATTGCGCACTCTGGCGTCCACATTGCGCACTCTGGCGTCCACATTGCGCACTCTCTCGTCCACATTGCGCACTCTCTCGTCCACATTGCGCACTCTCTCGTCCACATGGTACACTCTGGCATCCACATTGCGCACTCTGGCGTCCACATTGCGCACTCTGGCGTCCACATTGCGCACTCTCTCGTCCACATGGTACACTCTGGCATCCACGTTGTACACACTCGCGTCCACATTATGCACTCTGGCGTCCACATTGCGCACTCTGGCGTCCACATTGCGCACTCTGGCGTCCACATTGCGCACTCTGGCGTCCACATTGCGCACTCTGGCGTCCACATTGCGCACTCTCTCGTCCACATTGCGCACTCTGGCGTCCACATTGCGCACTCTGGCGTCCACATTGTGCACTCTCTCGTCCACATGGTACACTCTGGCATCCACGTTGTACACACTCGCGTCCACATTATGCACTCTCGCGTCCACATTGCGCACTCTGGCGTCCACATTGCGCACTCTCTCGTCCACATTGCGCACTCTGGCGTCCACATTGCGCACTCTGGCGTCCACATTGTGCACTCTCTCGTCCACATGGTACACTCTGGCATCCACGTTGTACACACTCGCGTCCACATTATGCACTCTCGCGTCCACATTGCGCACTCTGGCGTCCACATTGCGCACTCTGGCGTCCACATTGCGCACTCTGGCGTCCACATTGCGCACTCTGGCGTCCACATTGCGCACTCTCTCGTCCACATTGCGCACTCTGGCGTCCACATTGCGCACTCTGGCGTCCACATTGTGCACTCTCTCGTCCACATGGTACACTCTGGCATCCACGTTGTACACACTCGCGTCCACATTATGCACTCTCGCGTCCACATTGCGCACTCTGGCGTCCACATTGCGCACTCTGGCGTCCACATTGCGCACTCTGGCGTCCACATTGCGCACTCTGGCGTCCACATTGCGCACTCTCTCGTCCACATTGCGCACTCTGGCGTCCACATTGCGCACTCTCTCGTCCACATTGCGCACTCTGGCGTCCACATTGCGCACTCTGGCGTCCACATTGCGCACTCTGGCGTCCACATTGCGCACTCTCTCGTCCACATTGCGCACTCTCTCGTCCACATTGCGCACTCTCTCGTCCACATGGTACACTCTGGCATCCACATTGCGCACTCTCTCGTCCACATGGTACACTCTGGCATCCACATTGCGCACTCTGGCGTCCACATTGCGCACTCTGGCGTCCACATTGCGCACTCTCTCGTCCACATTGCGCACTCTGGCGTCCACATTGCGCACTTTCTCGTCCACATTGCGCACTCTAGCATCCACATTGCGCACTCTCGCGTCCACATTGCGCACTCTCTCGTCCACATTGCGCACTCTCTCGTCCACATGGTACACTCTGGCGTCCACATTGCGCACTCTGGCGTCCACATTGCGCACTCTCTCGTCCACATTGTGCACTCTCTCGTCCACATGGTACACTCTGGCATCCACATTGTACACACTCGCGTCCACATTAAGCACTCTCGCGTCCACATTGCGCACTCTGGCGTCCACATTGCGCACTCTGGCGTCCACATTGCGCACTCTGGCGTCCACATTGCGCACTCTGGCGTCCACATTGCGCACTCTGGCGTCCACATTGCGCACTCTCTCGTCCACATTGCGCACTCTCTCGTCCACATTGCGCACTCTCTCGTCCACATTGCGCACTCTCTCGTCCACATTGCGCACTCTGGCGTCCGCATTGCGCACTCTGGCGTCCGCATTGCGCACTCTGGCGTCCGCATTGCGCACTCTGGCGTCCGCATTGCGCACTCTGGCGTCCGCATTGCGCACTCTGGCGTCCGCATTGCGCACTCTGGCGTCCGCATTGTGCGCTCTCTCGTCCACATGGTACACTCTGGCATCCACGTTGTACACACTCGCGTCCACATTACGCACTCTCGCGTCCGCATTGCGCACTCTGGCGTCCGCATTGCGCACTCTGGCGTCCGCATTGCGCACTCTGGCGTCCGCATTGCGCACTCTGGCGTCCCCATTGCGCACTCTGGCGTCCACATTGCGCACTCTCTCGTCCACATTGCGCACTCTGGCGTCCACATTGCGCACTCTCTCGTCCCCATTGCGCACTCTGGCGTCCCCATTGCGCACTCTGGCGTCCCCATTGCGCACTCTGGCGTCCACATTGCGCATTCTCTCGTCCACATTGCGCACTCTCTCGTCCACATGGTACACTCTGGCATCCACATTGCGCACTCTCTCGTCCACATTGTGCACTCTCTCGTCCACATGGTACACTCTGGCATCCACGTTGTACACACTCGCGTCCACATTATGCACTCTCGCGTCCGCATTGCGCACTCTGGCGTCCGCATTGCGCACTCTGGCGTCCGCATTGCGCACTCTGGCGTCCGCATTGCGCACTCTGGCGTCCACATTATGCACTCTCTCGTCCACATTGTGCACTCTCTCGTCCACATGGTACACTCTGGCATCCACGTTGTACACACTCGCGTCCACATTATGCACTCTCTCGTCCACATTGTGCACTCTGGCGTCCACATTGCGCACTCTGGCGTCCACATTGCGCACTCTCTCGTCCACATTGCGCACTCTGGCGTCCACATTGCGCACTCTGGCGTCCCCATTGCGCACTCTGGCGTCCCCATTGCGCACTCTGGCGTCCACATTGCGCACTCTGGCGTCCACATTGCGCACTCTCTCGTCCACATTGCGCACTCTGGCGTCCACATTGCGCACTCTGGCGTCCACATTGCGCACTCTCTCGTCCACATTGCGCACTCTGGCGTCCACATTGCGCACTCTGGTGTCCACATTGCGCACTCTGGTGTCCACATTGCGCACTCTGGCGTCCACATTGCACACTCTTGCGTCCACATTGCGCACTCTCTCGTCCACATTGCGCACTCTGGCGTCCACATTGCGCACTCTCTCGTCCACATGGTACACTCTGGCATCCACATTGCGCACTCTCTCGTCCACATTGCGCACTCTGGCGTCCACACGGTACACACTCGCGTCCACATTATGCACTCTCGCGTCCGCATTGCGCACTCTGGCGTCCGCATTGCGCACTCTGGCGTCCGCATTGCGCACTCTGGCGTCCACATTGCGCACTCTCTCGTCCACATTGCGCACTCTGGCGTCCACATTGCGCACTCTGGCGTCCCCATTGCGCACTCTGGCGTCCCCATTGCGCACTCTGGCGTCCACATTGCGCACTCTGGCGTCCACATTGCGCACTCTCTCGTCCACATTGCGCACTCTGGCATCCACATTGCGCACTCTGGTGTCCACATTGCGCACTCTGGCGTCCACATTGCGCACTCTTGCGTCCACATTGCGCACTCTCTCGTCCACATTGCGCACTCTGGCGTCCACATTGCGCACTCTCTCGTCCACATTATGCACTCTCTCGTCCACATTGTGCACTCTCTCGTCCACATGGTACACTCTGGCATCCACGTTGTACACACTCGCGTCCACATTATGCACTCTCGCGTCCGCATTGCGCACTCTGGCGTCCGCATTGCGCACTCTGGCGTCCGCATTGCGCACTCTGGCGTCCGCATTGCGCACTCTGGCGTCCGCATTGCGCACTCTGGCGTCCACATTGCGCACTCTCTCGTCCACATTGCGCACTCTCTCGTCCACATTGCGCACTCTGGCGTCCACATTGCGCACTCTCTCGTCCACATTGCGCACTCTGGCGTCCACATTGCGCACTCTGGCGTCCCCATTGCGCACTCTGGCGTCCCCATTGCGCACTCTGGCGTCCCCATTGCGCACTCTGGCGTCCACATTGCGCACTCTCTCGTCCACATTGCGCACTCTGGCGTCCACATTGCGCACTCTCTCGTCCACATTGCGCACTCTGGCGTCCACATTGCGCACTCTCTCGTTCACATTGCGCACTCTGGCGTCCACATTGCGCACTCTCTCGTCCACATTGCGCACTCTGGCGTCCACATTGCGCACTCTCTCGTCCACATTGCGCACTCTGGCGTCCACATTGCGCACTCTGGCGTCCACATTGCGCACTCTGGCGTCCACATTGCGCACTCTGGCGTCCGCATTGCGCACTCTGGCGTCCACATTGCGCACTCTGGCGTCCGCATTGCGCACTCTGGCGTCCACATTGCGCACTCTCTCGTCCACATTGCGCACTCTGGCGTCCACATTGCGCACTCTCTCGTCCACATTGCGCACTCTGGCGTCCACATTGCGCACTCTCTCGTCCACATTGCGCACTCTCTCGTCCACATTGCGCACTCTCGCGTCCACATTGCGCACTCTGGCGTCCACATTGCGCACTCTGGCGTCCACATTGCGCACTCTGGCGTCCGCATTGCGCACTCTGGCGTCCGCATTGCGCACTCTGGCGTCCACATTGCGCACTCTCTCGTCCACATTGCGCACTCTCTCGTCCACATTGCGCACTCTCTCGTCCACATTGCGCACTCTGGCGTCCACATTGCGCACTCTGGCGTCCCCATTGCGCACTCTGGCGTCCACATTGCGCACTCTGGCGTCCCCATTGCGCACTCTGGCGTCCCCATTGCGCACTCTGGCGTCCACATTGCGCACTCTGGCGTCCCCATTGCGCACTCTGGCGTCCGCATTGCGCACTCTGGCGTCCGCATTGCGCACTCTGGCGTCCGCATTGCGCACTCTGGCGTCCGCATTGCGCACTCTGGCGTCCGCATTGCGCACTCTGGCGTCCGCATTGCGCACTCTCTCGTCCACATTGCGCACTCTGGCGTCCACATTGCGCACTCTCTCGTCCACATTGCGCACTCTCTCGTCCACATTGCGCACTCTCTCGTCCACATTGCGCACTCTGGCGTCCACATTGCGCACTCTGGCGTCCACATTGCGCACTCTGGCGTCCACATTGCGCACTCTCTCGTCCACATTGCGCACTCTCTCGTCCACATTGCGCACTCTGGCGTCCACATTGCGCACTCTGGCGTCCACATTGCGCACTCTGGCGTCCACATTGCGCACTCTGGCGTCCACATTGCGCACTCTCTCGTCCACATTGCGCACTCTCTCGTCCACATGGTACACTCTGGCATCCACATTGTACACACTCGCGTCCACATTATGCACTCTCGCGTCCACATTGCGCACTCTGGCGTCCGCATTGCGCACTCTGGCGTCCGCATTGCGCACTCTGGCGTCCGCATTGCGCACTATGGCGTCCGCATTGCGCACTCTGGCGTCCGCATTGCGCACTCTGGCGTCCGCATTGCGCACTCTGGCGTCCGCATTGCGCACTCTGGCGTCCGCATTGCGCACTCTGGCGTCCGCATTGCGCACTCTGGCGTCCGCATTGCGCACTCTGGCGTCCGCATTGCGCACTCTGGCGTCCGCATTGCGCACTCTGGCGTCCGCATTGCGCACTCTGGCGTCCGCATTGCGCACTCTGGCGTCCGCATTGCGCACTCTGGCGTCCGCATTGCGCACTCTGGCGTCCGCATTATGCACTCTCTCGTCCACATTGTGCACTCTCTCGTCCACATGGTACACTCTGGCATCCACGTTGTACACACTCGCGTCCACATTATGCACTCTCGCGTCCACATTGCGCACTCTGGCGTCCACATTGCGCACTCTGGCGTCCACATTGCGCACTCTGGCGTCCACATTGCGCACTCTGGCGTCCACATTGCGCACTCTCTCGTCCACATTGCGCACTCTGGCGTCCACATTGCGCACTCTCTCGTCCACATTGCGCACTCTGGCGTCCACATTGCGCACTCTGGCGTCCACATTGCGCACTCTCTCGTCCACATTGCGCACTCTCTCGTCCACATTGCGCACTCTCTCGTCCACATGGTACACTCTGGCATCCACATTGCGCACTCTGGCGTCCACATTGCGCACTCTGGCGTCCACATTGCGCACTCTCTCGTCCACATGGTACACTCTGGCATCCACGTTGTACACACTCGCGTCCACATTATGCACTCTCGCGTCCACATTGCGCACTCTGGCGTCCACATTGCGCACTCTGGCGTCCACATTGCGCACTCTGGCGTCCACATTGCGCACTCTGGCGTCCACATTGCGCACTCTCTCGTCCACATTGCGCACTCTGGCGTCCACATTGCGCACTCTCTCGTCCACATTGCGCACTCTGGCGTCCACATTGCGCACTCTGGCGTCCACATTGCGCACTCTGGCGTCCACATTGCGCACTCTCTCGTCCACATTGCGCACTCTCTCGTCCACATTGCGCACTCTCTCGTCCACATGGTACACTCTGGCATCCACATTGCGCACTCTGGCGTCCACATTGCGCACTCTGGCGTCCACATTGCGCACTCTCTCGTCCACATGGTACACTCTGGCATCCACGTTGTACACACTCGCGTCCACATTATGCACTCTGGCGTCCACATTGCGCACTCTGGCGTCCACATTGCGCACTCTGGCGTCCACATTGCGCACTCTGGCGTCCACATTGCGCACTCTGGCGTCCACATTGCGCACTCTCTCGTCCACATTGCGCACTCTGGCGTCCACATTGCGCACTCTGGCGTCCACATTGTGCACTCTCTCGTCCACATGGTACACTCTGGCATCCACGTTGTACACACTCGCGTCCACATTATGCACTCTCGCGTCCACATTGCGCACTCTGGCGTCCACATTGCGCACTCTCTCGTCCACATTGCGCACTCTGGCGTCCACATTGCGCACTCTGGCGTCCACATTGTGCACTCTCTCGTCCACATGGTACACTCTGGCATCCACGTTGTACACACTCGCGTCCACATTATGCACTCTCGCGTCCACATTGCGCACTCTGGCGTCCACATTGCGCACTCTGGCGTCCACATTGCGCACTCTGGCGTCCACATTGCGCACTCTGGCGTCCACATTGCGCACTCTCTCGTCCACATTGCGCACTCTGGCGTCCACATTGCGCACTCTGGCGTCCACATTGTGCACTCTCTCGTCCACATGGTACACTCTGGCATCCACGTTGTACACACTCGCGTCCACATTATGCACTCTCGCGTCCACATTGCGCACTCTGGCGTCCACATTGCGCACTCTGGCGTCCACATTGCGCACTCTGGCGTCCACATTGCGCACTCTGGCGTCCACATTGCGCACTCTCTCGTCCACATTGCGCACTCTGGCGTCCACATTGCGCACTCTCTCGTCCACATTGCGCACTCTGGCGTCCACATTGCGCACTCTGGCGTCCACATTGCGCACTCTGGCGTCCACATTGCGCACTCTCTCGTCCACATTGCGCACTCTCTCGTCCACATTGCGCACTCTCTCGTCCACATGGTACACTCTGGCATCCACATTGCGCACTCTCTCGTCCACATGGTACACTCTGGCATCCACATTGCGCACTCTGGCGTCCACATTGCGCACTCTGGCGTCCACATTGCGCACTCTCTCGTCCACATTGCGCACTCTGGCGTCCACATTGCGCACTTTCTCGTCCACATTGCGCACTCTAGCATCCACATTGCGCACTCTCGCGTCCACATTGCGCACTCTCTCGTCCACATTGCGCACTCTCTCGTCCACATGGTACACTCTGGCGTCCACATTGCGCACTCTGGCGTCCACATTGCGCACTCTCTCGTCCACATTGTGCACTCTCTCGTCCACATGGTACACTCTGGCATCCACATTGTACACACTCGCGTCCACATTAAGCACTCTCGCGTCCACATTGCGCACTCTGGCGTCCACATTGCGCACTCTGGCGTCCACATTGCGCACTCTGGCGTCCACATTGCGCACTCTGGCGTCCACATTGCGCACTCTGGCGTCCACATTGCGCACTCTCTCGTCCACATTGCGCACTCTCTCGTCCACATTGCGCACTCTCTCGTCCACATTGCGCACTCTCTCGTCCACATTGCGCACTCTGGCGTCCGCATTGCGCACTCTGGCGTCCGCATTGCGCACTCTGGCGTCCGCATTGCGCACTCTGGCGTCCGCATTGCGCACTCTGGCGTCCGCATTGCGCACTCTGGCGTCCGCATTGCGCACTCTGGCGTCCGCATTGCGCACTCTGGCGTCCGCATTGCGCACTCTGGCGTCCGCATTGTGCGCTCTCTCGTCCACATGGTACACTCTGGCATCCACGTTGTACACACTCGCGTCCACATTACGCACTCTCGCGTCCGCATTGCGCACTCTGGCGTCCGCATTGCGCACTCTGGCGTCCGCATTGCGCACTCTGGCGTCCGCATTGCGCACTCTGGCGTCCCCATTGCGCACTCTGGCGTCCACATTGCGCACTCTCTCGTCCACATTGCGCACTCTGGCGTCCACATTGCGCACTCTCTCGTCCCCATTGCGCACTCTGGCGTCCCCATTGCGCACTCTGGCGTCCCCATTGCGCACTCTGGCGTCCACATTGCGCATTCTCTCGTCCACATTGCGCACTCTCTCGTCCACATGGTACACTCTGGCATCCACATTGCGCACTCTCTCGTCCACATTGTGCACTCTCTCGTCCACATGGTACACTCTGGCATCCACGTTGTACACACTCGCGTCCACATTATGCACTCTCGCGTCCGCATTGCGCACTCTGGCGTCCGCATTGCGCACTCTGGCGTCCGCATTGCGCACTCTGGCGTCCGCATTGCGCACTCTGGCGTCCACATTATGCACTCTCTCGTCCACATTGTGCACTCTCTCGTCCACATGGTACACTCTGGCATCCACGTTGTACACACTCGCGTCCACATTATGCACTCTCTCGTCCACATTGTGCACTCTGGCGTCCACATTGCGCACTCTGGCGTCCACATTGCGCACTCTCTCGTCCACATTGCGCACTCTGGCGTCCACATTGCGCACTCTGGCGTCCCCATTGCGCACTCTGGCGTCCCCATTGCGCACTCTGGCGTCCCCATTGCGCACTCTGGCGTCCACATTGCGCACTCTGGCGTCCACATTGCGCGCACTCTCGTCCACATTGCGCACTCTGGCATCCACATTGCGCACTCTGGCGTCCACATTGCGCACTCTGGTGTCCACATTGCGCACTCTGGCGTCCACATTGCACACTCTTGCGTCCACATTGCGCACTCTCTCGTCCACATTGCGCACTCTGGCGTCCACATTGCGCACTCTCTCGTCCACATGGTACACTCTGGCATCCACATTGCGCACTCTCTCGTCCACATTGCGCACTCTGGCGTCCACATTGCGCACTCTCTCGTCCACATTGCGCACTCTGGCGTCCACATGGTACACTCTGGCATCCACGTTGTACACACTCGCGTCCACATTATGCACTCTCGCGTCCGCATTGCGCACTCTGGCGTCCGCATTGCGCACTCTGGCGTCCGCATTGCGCACTCTGGCGTCCGCATTGCGCACTCTGGCGTCCACATTATGCACTCTCTCGTCCACATTGTGCACTCTCTCGTCCACATGGTACACTCTGGCATCCACGTTGTACACACTCGCGTCCACATTATGCACTCTCTCGTCCACATTGCGCACTCTGGCGTCCACATTGCGCACTCTGGCGTCCACATTGCGCACTCTCTCGTCCACATTGCGCACTCTGGCGTCCACATTGCGCACTCTGGCGTCCCCATTGCGCACTCTGGCGTCCCCATTGCGCACTCTGGCGTCCCCATTGCGCACTCTGGCGTCCCCATTGCGCACTCTGGCGTCCCCATTGCGCACTCTGGCGTCCACATTGCGCACTCTGGCGTCCACATTGCGCACTCTCTCGTCCACATTGCGCACTCTGGCGTCCACATTGCGCACTCTGGTGTCCACATTGCGCACTCTGGTGTCCACATTGCGCACTCTGGCGTCCACATTGCACACTCTTGCGTCCACATTGCGCACTCTCTCGTCCACATTGCGCACTCTGGCGTCCACATTGCGCACTCTCTCGTCCACATGGTACACTCTGGCATCCACATTGCGCACTCTCTCGTCCACATTGCGCACTCTGGCGTCCACACGGTACACACTCGCGTCCACATTATGCACTCTCGCGTCCGCATTGCGCACTCTGGCGTCCGCATTGCGCACTCTGGCGTCCGCATTGCGCACTCTGGCGTCCACATTGCGCACTCTCTCGTCCACATTGCGCACTCTGGCGTCCACATTGCGCACTCTGGCGTCCCCATTGCGCACTCTGGCGTCCCCATTGCGCACTCTGGCGTCCACATTGCGCACTCTGGCGTCCACATTGCGCACTCTCTCGTCCACATTGCGCACTCTGGCATCCACATTGCGCACTCTGGTGTCCACATTGCGCACTCTGGCGTCCACATTGCGCACTCTTGCGTCCACATTGCGCACTCTCTCGTCCACATTGCGCACTCTGGCGTCCACATTGTGCACTCTCTTGTCCACATGGTACACTCTGGCATCCACATTGCGCACTCTCTCGTCCACATTGCGCACTCTGGCGTCCACATTGCGCACTCTCTCGTCCACATTATGCACTCTCTCGTCCACATTGTGCACTCTCTCGTCCACATGGTACACTCTGGCATCCACGTTGTACACACTCGCGTCCACATTATGCACTCTCGCGTCCGCATTGCGCACTCTGGCGTCCGCATTGCGCACTCTGGCGTCCGCATTGCGCACTCTGGCGTCCGCATTGCGCACTCTGGCGTCCGCATTGCGCACTCTGGCGTCCACATTGCGCACTCTCTCGTCCACATTGCGCACTCTCTCGTCCACATTGCGCACTCTGGCGTCCACATTGCGCACTCTCTCGTCCACATTGCGCACTCTGGCGTCCACATTGCGCACTCTGGCGTCCCCATTGCGCACTCTGGCGTCCCCATTGCGCACTCTGGCGTCCCCATTGCGCACTCTGGCGTCCACATTGCGCACTCTCTCGTCCACATTGCGCACTCTGGCGTCCACATTGCGCACTCTCTCGTCCACATTGCGCACTCTGGCGTCCACATTGCGCACTCTCTCGTTCACATTGCGCACTCTGGCGTCCACATTGCGCACTCTCTCGTCCACATTGCGCACTCTGGCGTCCACATTGCGCACTCTCTCGTCCACATTGCGCACTCTGGCGTCCACATTGCGCACTCTGGCGTCCACATTGCGCACTCTGGCGTCCACATTGCGCACTCTGGCGTCCGCATTGCGCACTCTGGCGTCCACATTGCGCACTCTGGCGTCCGCATTGCGCACTCTGGCGTCCACATTGCGCACTCTCTCGTCCACATTGCGCACTCTGGCGTCCACATTGCGCACTCTCTCGTCCACATTGCGCACTCTGGCGTCCACATTGCGCACTCTCTCGTCCACATTGCGCACTCTCTCGTCCACATTGCGCACTCTCGCGTCCACATTGCGCACTCTGGCGTCCACATTGCGCACTCTGGCGTCCACATTGCGCACTCTGGCGTCCGCATTGCGCACTCTGGCGTCCGCATTGCGCACTCTGGCGTCCACATTGCGCACTCTCTCGTCCACATTGCGCACTCTCTCGTCCACATTGCGCACTCTCTCGTCCACATTGCGCACTCTGGCGTCCACATTGCGCACTCTGGCGTCCCCATTGCGCACTCTGGCGTCCACATTGCGCACTCTGGCGTCCCCATTGCGCACTCTGGCGTCCCCATTGCGCACTCTGGCGTCCACATTGCGCACTCTGGCGTCCCCATTGCGCACTCTGGCGTCCACATTGCGCACTCTGGCGTCCACATTGCGCACTCTGGCGTCCACATTGCGCACTCTGGCGTCCCCATTGCGCACTCTGGCGTCCCCATTGCGCACTCTGGCGTCCACATTGCGCACTCTCTCGTCCACATTGCGCACTCTCTCGTCCACATTGCGCACTCTGGCGTCCACAGTGCGCACTCTCTCGTCCACATTGCGCACTCTGGCGTCCACATTGCGCACTCTGGCGTCCACATTGCGCACTCTGGCGTCCACATTGCGCACTCTCTCGTCCACATTGCGCACTCTCTCGTCCACATTGCGCACTCTGGCGTCCACATTGCGCACTCTGGCGTCCACATTGCGCACTCTCTCGTCCACATTGCGCACTCTGGCGTCCACATTGCGCACTCTGGCGTCCACATTGCGCACTCTGGCGTCCCCATTGCGCACTCTGGCGTCTACATTGCGCACTCTCTCGTCCACATTGCGCACTCTCTCGTCCACGTTGCGCACTCTGGCGTCCACATTGCGCACTCTGGTGTCCACATTGCGCACTCTGGCGTCCACATTGCGCACTCTCTCGTCCACATGGTACACTCTGGCATCCACATTGCGCACTCTCTCGTCCACATTGCGCACTCTGGCGTCCACATTGCGCACTCTGGCGTCCGCATTGCGCACTCTGGCGTCCGCATTGCGCACTCTCGCGTCCACATTGCGCACTCTGGCGTCCGCATTGCGCACTCTGGCGTCCGCATTGCGCACTCTGGCGTCCGCATTGCGCACTCTGGCGTCCGCATTGCGCACTCTGGCGTCCGCATTGCGCACTCTGGCGTCCGCATTGCGCACTCTGGCGTCCGCATTGCGCACTCTGGCGTCCGCATTGCGCACTCTGGCGTCCGCATTGCGCACTCTGGCGTCCGCATTGCGCACTCTGGCGTCCCCATTGCGCACTCTGGCGTCCGCATTGCGCACTCTCTCGTCCGCATTGCGCACTCTGGCGTCCGCATTGCGCACTCTCTCGTCCACATTGCGCACTCTGGCGTCCCCATTGCACACTCTGGCGTCCCCATTGCGCACTCTGGCGTCCCCATTGCGCACTCTGGCGTCCACATTGCGCATTCTCTCGTCCACATTGCGCACTCTGGCGTCCACATTGCGCACTCTCTCGTCCACATTGCGCACTCTCTCGTCCACATTGCGCACTCTGGTGTCCACATTGCGCACTCTCTCGTCCACATTGCGCACTCTGGCGTCCGCATTGCGCACTCTGGCGTCCGCATTGCGCACTCTGGCGTCCGCATTGCGCACTCTGGCGTCCGCATTGCGCACTCTGGCGTCCGCATTGCGCACTCTGGCGTCCGCATTGCGCACTCTCTCGTCCACATTGCGCACTCTCTCGTCCACATTGCGCACTCTGGCGTCCACATTGCGCACTCTCTCGTCCACATTGCGCACTCTCTCGTCCACATTGCGCACTCTGGCGTCCACATTGCGCACTCTGGCGTCCACATTGCGCACTCTGGCGTCCACATTGCGCACTCTGGCGTCCACATTGCGCACTCTCTCGTCCACATTGCGCACTCTCTCGTCCACATGGTACACTCTGGCATCCACATTGTACACACTCGCGTCCACATTATGCACTCTCGCGTCCACATTGCGCACTCTGGCGTCCGCATTGCGCACTCTGGCGTCCGCATTGCGCACTCTGGCGTCCGCATTGCGCACTATGGCGTCCGCATTGCGCACTCTGGCGTCCGCATTGCGCACTCTGGCGTCCGCATTGCGCACTCTGGCGTCCGCATTGCGCACTCTGGCGTCCGCATTGCGCACTCTGGCGTCCGCATTAAGCACTCTGGCGTCCGCATTGCGCACTCTGGCGTCCGCATTGCGCACTCTGGCGTCCGCATTGCGCACTCTGGCGTCCGCATTATGCACTCTCTCGTCCACATTGTGCACTCTCTCGTCCACATGGTACACTCTGGCGTCCACGTTGTACACACTCGCGTCCACATTATGCACTCTCGCGTCCACATTGCGCACTCTGGCGTCCACATTGCGCACTCTGGCGTCCACATTGCGCACTCTGGCGTCCACATTGCGCACTCTCTCGTCCACATTGCGCACTCTGGCGTCCACATTGCGCACTCTCTCGTCCACATTGCGCACTCTGGCGTCCACATTGCGCACTCTGGCGTCCACATTGCGCACTCTGGCGTCCACATTGCGCACTCTCTCGTCCACATTGCGCACTCTCTCGTCCACATTGCGCACTCTCTCGTCCACATGGTACACTCTGGCATCCACATTGCGCACTCTGGCGTCCACATTGCGCACTCTGGCGTCCACATTGCGCACTCTCTCGTCCACATGGTACACTCTGGCATCCACGTTGTACACACTCGCGTCCACATTATGCACTCTCGCGTCCACATTGCGCACTCTGGCGTCCACATTGCGCACTCGGGCGTCCACATTGCGCACTCTGGCGTCCACATTGCGCACTCTGGCGTCCACATTGCGCTCTCTCTCGTCCACATTGCGCACTCTGGCGTCCACATTGCGCACTCTGGCGTCCACATTGTGCACTCTCTCGTCCACATGGTACACTCTGGCATCCACGTTGTACACACTCGCGTCCACATTATGCACTCTCGCGTCCACATTGCGCACTCTGGCGTCCACATTGCGCACTCTCTCGTCCACATTGCGCACTCTGGCGTCCACATTGCGCACTCTGGCGTCCACATTGTGCACTCTCTCGTCCACATGGTACACTCTGGCATCCACGTTGTACACACTCGCGTCCACATTATGCACTCTCGCGTCCACATTGCGCACTCTGGCGTCCACATTGCGCACTCTGGCGTCCACATTGCGCACTCTGGCGTCCACATTGCGCACTCTGGCGTCCACATTGCGCACTCTCTCGTCCACATTGCGCACTCTGGCGTCCACATTGCGCACTCTGGCGTCCACATTGTGCACTCTCTCGTCCACATGGTACACTCTGGCATCCACGTTGTACACACTCGCGTCCACATTATGCACTCTCGCGTCCACATTGCGCACTCTGGCGTCCACATTGCGCACTCTGGCGTCCACATTGCGCACTCTGGCGTCCACATTGCGCACTCTGGCGTCCACATTGCGCACTCTCTCGTCCACATTGCGCACTCTGGCGTCCACATTGCGCACTCTCTCGTCCACATTGCGCACTCTGGCGTCCACATTGCGCACTCTGGCGTCCACATTGCGCACTCTCTCGTCCACATTGCGCACTCTCTCGTCCACATTGCGCACTCTCTCGTCCACATGGTACACTCTGGCATCCACATTGCGCACTCTCTCGTCCACATGGTACACTCTGGCATCCACATTGCGCACTCTGGCGTCCACATTGCGCACTCTGGCGTCCACATTGCGCACTCTCTCGTCCACATTGCGCACTCTGGCGTCCACATTGCGCACTCTCTCGTCCACATTGCGCACTCTAGCATCCACATTGCGCACTCTCGCGTCCACATTGCGCACTCTCTCGTCCACATTGCGCACTCTCTCGTCCACATGGTACACTCTGGCGTCCACATTGCGCACTCTGGCGTCCACATTGCGCACTCTCTCGTCCACATTGTGCACTCTCTCGTCCACATGGTACACTCTGGCATCCACATTGTACACACTCGCGTCCACATTAAGCACTCTCGCGTCCACATTGCGCACTCTGGCGTCCACATTGCGCACTCTGGCGTCCACATTGCGCACTCTGGCGTCCACATTGCGCACTCTGGCGTCCACATTGCGCACTCTGGCGTCCACATTGCGCACTCTGGCGTCCACATTGCGCACTCTCTCGTCCACATTGCGCACTCTCTCGTCCACATTGCGCACTCTCTCGTCCACATTGCGCACTCTGGCGTCCGCATTGCGCACTCTGGCGTCCGCATTGCGCACTCTGGCGTCCGCATTGCGCACTCTGGCGTCCGCATTGCGCACTCTGGCGTCCGCATTGCGCACTCTGGCGTCCGCATTGCGCACTCTGGCGTCCGCATTGCGCACTCTGGCGTCCGCATTGTGCGCTCTCTCGTCCACATTGCGCACTCTGGCGTCCACATTGCGCACTCTCTCGTCCACATTGCGCACTCTGGCGTCCCCATTGCACACTCTGGCGTCCCCATTGCGCACTCTGGCGTCCCCATTGCGCACTCTGGCGTCCACATTGCGCATTCTCTCGTCCACATTGCGCACTCTCTCGTCCACATTGCGCACTCTGGTGTCCCCATTGCGCACTCTGGCGTCCCCATTGCGCACTCTGGCGTCCACATTGCGCACTCTCTCGTCCACATTGCGCACTCTCTCGTCCGCATTGCGCACTCTGGCGTCCGCATTGCGCACTCTGGCGTCCGCATTGCGCACTCTGGCGTCCCCATTGCGCACTCTGGCGTCCACATTGCGCACTCTCTCGTCCACATTGCGCACTCTGGCGTCCACATTGCGCACTCTCTCGTCCCCATTGCGCACTCTGGCGTCCCCATTGCGCACTCTGGCGTCCCCATTGCGCACTCTGGCGTCCACATTGCGCATTCTCTCGTCCACATTGCGCACTCTCTCGTCCACATGGTACACTCTGGCATCCACATTGCGCACTCTCTCGTCCACATTGTGCACTCTCTCGTCCACATGGTACACTCTGGCGTCCACATTGCGCACTCTGGCGTCCGCATTGCGCACTCTGGCGTCCGCATTGCGCACTCTGGCGTCCGCATTGCGCACTCTGGCGTCCGCATTGCGCACTCTGGCGTCCGCATTGCGCACTCTGGCGTCCGCATTAAGCACTCTGGCGTCCGCATTAAGCACTCTGGCGTCCGCATTGCGCACTCTGGCGTCCGCATTGCGCACCCTGGCGTCCACATTATGCACTCTCTCGTCCACATTGTGCACTCTCTCGTCCACATGGTACACTCTGGCATCCACGTTGTACACACTCGCGTCCACATTATGCACTCTCGCGTCCACATTGCGCACTCTCTCGTTCACATTGCGCACTCTGGCGTCCACATTGCGCACTCTCTCGTCCACATTGCGCACTCTCGCGTCCACATTGCGCACTCTCGCGTCCACATTGCGCACTCTGGCGTCCACATTGCGCACTCTGGCGTCCACATTGCGCACTCTGGCGTCCACATTGCGCACTCTGGCGTCCCCATTGCGCACTCTGGCATCCACATTGCGCACTCTCTCGTCCACATTGCGCACTCTCTCGTCCACATTGCGCACTCTCTCGTCCACATTGCGCACTCTGGCGTCCACATTGCGCACTCTCTCGTCCACATTGCGCACTCTCTCGTCCACATTGCGCACTCTGGCGTCCACATTGCGCACTCTCTCGTCCACATTGCGCACTCTGGCGTCCACATTGCGCACTCTCTCGTCCACATTGCGCACTCTGGCATCCACATTGCGCACTCTCGCGTCCCCATTGCGCACTCTGGCGTCCACATTGCGCACTCTGGCGTCCACATTGCGCACTCTCTCGTCCACATTGCGCACTCTCTCGTGTGCACTCTGGCGTCCACATTGCGCACTCTGGCGTCCACATTGCGCACTCTGGCGTCCACATTGCGCACTCTGGCGTCCACATTGCGCACTCTCTCGTCCACATTGTGCACTCTCTCGTCCACATGGTACACTCTGGCATCCACATTGTACACACTCGCGTCCACATTATGCACTCTCGCGTCCACATTGCGCACTCTGGCGTCCACATTGCGCACTCTGGCGTCCACATTGCGCACTCTGGCGTCCACATTGCGCACACTCTCGTCCACATTGCGCACTCTCTCGTCCACATGGTACACTCTGGCATCCACATTGTACACACTCGCGTCCACATTATGCACTCTCGCGTCCACATTGCGCACTCTGGCGTCCACATTGCGCACTCTGGCGTCCACATTGCGCACTCTGGCGTCCACATTGCGCACTCTGCCGTCCACATTGCGCACTCTCTCGTCCACATTGCGCACTCTGGCGTCCACATTGCGCACTCTCTCGTCCACATTGCGCACTCTAGCATCCACATTGCGCACTCTCGCGTCCACATTGCGCACTCTCTCGTCCACATGGTACACTCTGGCGTCCACATTGCGCACTCTGGGGTCCACATTGCGCACTCTGGCGTCCACATTGCGCACTCTCTCGTCCACATTGTGCACTCTCTCGTCCACATGGTACACTCTGGCATCCACATTGTACACACTCGCGTCCACATTATGCACTCTCGCGTCCACATTGCGCACTCTGGCATCCACATTGCGCACTCTGGCGTCCACATTGCGCACTCTCTCGTCCACATTGCGCACTCTGGCGTCCACATTGCGCACTCTGGCGTCCCCATTGCGCACTCTGGCGTCCACATTGCGCACTCTGGCGTCCACATTGCGCACTCTCGCGTCCACATTGCGCACTCTGGCGTCCACATTGCGCACTCTGGCGTCCACATTGCGCACTCTCTCGTCCACATTGCGCACTCTGGCGTCCACATTGCGCACTCTCTCGTCCACATTGCGCACTCTGGCGTCCACATTGCGCACTCTCTCGTTCACATTGCGCACTCTGGCGTCCACATTGCGCACTCTCTCGTCCACATTGCGCACTCTGGCGTCCACATTGCGCACTCTCTCGTCCACATTGCGCACTCTGGCGTCCACATTGCGCACTCTGGCGTCCACATTGCGCACTCTGGCGTCCACATTGCGCACTCTGGCGTCCGCATTGCGCACTCTGGCGTCCACATTGCGCACTCTGGCGTCCGCATTGCGCACTCTGGCGTCCACATTGCGCACTCTGGCGTCCGCATTGCGCACTCTGGCGTCCACATTGCGCACTCTCTCGTCCACATTGCGCACTCTGGCGTCCACATTGCGCACTCTCTCGTCCACATTGCGCACTCTGGCGTCCACATTGCGCACTCTCTCGTCCACATTGCGCACTCTCTCGTCCACATTGCGCACTCTCGCGTCCACATTGCGCACTCTGGCGTCCACATTGCGCACTCTGGCGTCCACATTGCGCACTCTGGCGTCCACATTGCGCACTCTGGCGTCCGCATTGCGCACTCTGGCGTCCACATTGCGCACTCTCTCGTCCACATTGCGCACTCTGGCGTCCACATTGCGCACTCTGGCGTCCACATTGCGCACTCTCTCGTCCACATTGCGCACTCTCTCGTCCACATTGCGCACTCTGGCGTCCACATTGCGCACTCTGGCGTCCCCATTGCGCACTCTGGCGTCCACATTGCGCACTCTGGCGTCCCCATTGCGCACTCTGGCGTCCCCATTGCGCACTCTGGCGTCCACATTGCGCACTCTGGCGTCCCCATTGCGCACTCTGGCGTCCACATTGCGCACTCTGGCGTCCACATTGCGCACTCTGGCGTCCCCATTGCGCACTCTGGCGTCCCCATTGCGCACTCTGGCGTCCCCATTGCGCACTCTCTCGTCCACATTGCGCACTCTCTCGTCCACATTGCGCACTCTGGCGTCCACAGTGCGCACTCTCTCGTCCACATTGCGCACTCTGGCGTCCACATTGCGCACTCTGGCGTCCACATTGCGCACTCTGGCGTCCACATTGCGCACTCTCTCGTCCACATTGCGCACTCTCTCGTCCACATTGCGCACTCTGGCGTCCACATTGCGCACTCTGGCGTCCACATTGCGCACTCTCTCGTCCACATTGCGCACTCTGGCGTCCACATTGCGCACTCTGGCGTCCACATTGCGCACTCTGGCGTCCCCATTGCGCACTCTGGCGTCTACATTGCGCACTCTCTCGTCCACATTGCGCACTCTCTCGTCCACGTTGCGCACTCTGGCGTCCACATTGCGCACTCTGGTGTCCACATTGCGCACTCTGGCGTCCACATTGCGCACTCTCTCGTCCACATGGTACACTCTGGCATCCACATTGCGCACTCTCTCGTCCACATTGCGCACTCTGGCGTCCACATTGCGCACTCTCTCGTCCACATTATGCACTCTCTCGTCCACATTGTGCACTCTCTCGTCCACATGGTGCACTCTGGCATCCACGTTGTACACACTCGCGTCCACATTATGCACTCTCGCGTCCGCATTGCGCACTCTGGCGTCCGCATTGCGCACTCTGGCGTCCGCATTGCGCACTCTGGCGTCCCCATTGCGCACTCTGGCGTCCGCATTGCGCACTCTGGCGTCCCCATTGCGCACTCTGGCGTCCACATTGCGCACTCTCTCGTCCACATTGCGCACTCTGGCGTCCACATTGCGCACTCTCTCGTCCACATTGCGCACTCTGGCGTCCCCATTGCACACTCTGGCGTCCCCATTGCGCACTGTGGCGTCCCCATTGCGCACTCTGGCGTCCACATTGCGCATTCTCTCGTCCACATTGCGCACTCTGGCGTCCACATTGCGCACTCTCTCGTCCACATTGCGCACTCTCTCGTCCACATTGCGCACTCTGGTGTCCACATTGCGCACTCTCTCGTCCACATTGCGCACTCTGGCGTCCACATTGCGCACTCTGGCGTCCACATTGCGCACTCTGGCGTCCGCATTGCGCACTCTGGCGTCCGCATTGCGCACTCTGGCGTCCGCATTGCGCACTCTGGCGTCCGCATTGCGCACTCTGGCGTCCGCATTGCGCACTCTGGCGTCCGCATTGCGCACTCTCTCGTCCACATTGCGCACTCTGGCGTCCACATTGCGCACTCTGGCGTCCACATTGCGCACTCTGGCGTCCACATTGCGCACTCTCTCGTCCACATTGCGCACTCTCTCGTCCACATGGTACACTCTGGCGTCCACATTGCGCACTCTGGCGTCCACATTGCGCACTCTGGCGTCCACATTGCGCACTCTGGCGTCCACATTGCGCACTCTGGCGTCCACATTGCGCACTCTCTCGTCCACATTGCGCACTCTCTCGTCCACATGGTACACTCTGGCGTCCACATTGCGCACTCTGGCGTCCACATTGCGCACTCTGGCGTCCACATTGCGCACTCTGGCGTCCACATTGCGCACTCTGGCGTCCACATTGCGCACTCTGGCGTCCACATTGCGCACTCTCTCGTCCACATTGCGCACTCTCTCGTCCACATGGTACACTCTGGCATCCACATTGTACACACTCGCGTCCACATTATGCACTCTCGCGTCCACATTGCGCACTCTGGCGTCCGCATTGCGCACTCTGGCGTCCGCATTGCGCACTCTGGCGTCCGCATTGCGCACTCTGGCGTCCGCATTGCGCACTCTGGCGTCCGCATTGCGCACTCTGGCGTCCGCATTGCGCACTCTGGCGTCCGCATTGCGCACTCTGGCGTCCGCATTATGCACTCTCTCGTCCACATTGTGCGCTCTCTCGTCCACATGGTACACTCTGGCATCCACGTTGTACACACTCGCGTCCACATTATGCACTCTCGCGTCCGCATTGCGCACTCTGGCGTCCGCATTGCGCACTCTGGCGTCCGCATTGCGCACTCTGGCATCCCCATTGCGCACTCTGGCGTCCACATTGCGCACTCTCTCGTCCACATTGCGCACTCTGGCGTCCACATTGCGCACTCTCTCGTCCACATTGCGCACTCTGGCGTCCCCATTGCACACTCTGGCGTCCCCATTGCGCACTCTGGCGTCCCCATTGCGCACTCTGGCGTCCACATTGCGCACTCTCTCGTCCACATTGCGCACTCTCTCGTCCACATTGCGCACTCTGGTGTCCACATTGCGCACTCTCTCGTCCACATTGCGCACTCTGGCGTCCACATTGCGCACTCTGGCGTCCACATTGCGCACTCTGGCGTCCACATTGCGCACTCTGGCGTCCACATTGCGCACTCTGGCGTCCACATTGCGCACTCTGGCGTCCACATTGCGCACTCTCTCGTCCACATTGCGCACTCTCTCGTCCACATGGTACACTCTGGCGTCCACATTGCGCACTCTGGCGTCCACATTGCGCACTCTGGCGTCCACATTGCGCACTCTGGCGTCCACATTGCGCACTCTGGCGTCCGCATTGCGCACTCTGGCGTCCGCATTGCGCACTCTGGCGTCCGCATTGCGCACTCTGGCGTCCGCATTGCGCACTCTGGCGTCCGCATTGCGCACTATGGCGTCCGCATTGCGCACTCTGGCGTCCGCATTGCGCACTCTGGCGTCCGCATTGCGCACTCTGGCGTCCGCATTGCGCACTCTGGCGTCCGCATTGCGCACTCTGGCGTCCGCATTAAGCACTCTGGCGTCCGCATTGCGCACTCTGGCGTCCGCATTATGCACTCTCTCGTCCACATTGTGCGCTCTCTCGTCCACATGGTACACTCTGGCATCCACGTTGTACACACTCGCGTCCACATTATGCACTCTCGCGTCCGCATTGCGCACTCTGGCGTCCGCATTGCGCACTCTGGCGTCCGCATTGCGCACTCTGGCGTCCCCATTGCGCACTCTGGCGTCCACATTGCGCACTCTCTCGTCCACATTGCGCACTCTGGCGTCCACATTGCGCACTCTCTCGTCCACATTGCGCACTCTGGCGTCCCCATTGCACACTCTGGCGTCCCCATTGCGCACTCTGGCGTCCCCATTGCGCACTCTGGCGTCCACATTGCGCATTCTCTCGTCCACATTGCGCACTCTGGCGTCCACATTGCGCACTCTCTCGTCCACATTGCGCACTCTCTCGTCCACATTGCGCACTCTGGTGTCCACATTGCGCACTCTCTCGTCCACATTGCGCACTCTGGCGTCCACATTGCGCACTCTGGCGTCCACATTGCGCACTCTGGCGTCCGCATTGCGCACTCTGGCGTCCGCATTGCGCACTCTGGCGTCCGCATTGCGCACTCTGGCGTCCGCATTGCGCACTCTGGCGTCCGCATTGCGCACTCTGGCGTCCGCATTGCGCACTCTCTCGTCCACATTGCGCACTCTGGCGTCCACATTGCGCACTCTCTCGTCCACA